>NC_052616.1:3896810-4196810 GCF_016545825.1 Eucalyptus grandis
TAATTGGGATTTTATCTTTTAGTAGCATTTACTTAATGCTATAAAGTTTAAAGAAATTTTCAAATAAGGACTTGAAATGGGATTGTTTTCTAAAAAGGGACATAGAGTAGACGTCATGTTAAATAAGGGCATGAAGTGCGCAAATCGCCTCAAATAAGGACTCAACTTGCCCGCCGACAACTATATGATTTTTCCCGAACCTGAGCAACGATAATTTTGTCCAAAAAAATTTTGAATTGAGAAAAGCCAAATTTATAAAGGTAAAACCCAATCATGTATCTTTCTTCCCCCAACACACTTAAAGAATGAAGGTGAGATTTGAACTCTTGGCGGCATGTGAACGGTGCATGCGACTGGCAAGAATGTGCGGCCTATGACGGCGTGCGTAGGGTGTGCAACCGACTGTATACCCTGGGCTTCCCCCGGCCCACGCGAAAAACAGGGTCGGGAACCGGTTTCCAAAATTTAGAACCGGTTTAAACCGGTCCGAAAACAAGTTATGAGTGATTACCCACATGGAAACCGGTTTCTGGACTAGTTTTAGAACCGGTTCTCAAATTGATTTTGTAAGTAAAGATCCAAAACTTTTTTTTTCTCCCGATTTCTATTCTTACTCCCGCAATCACACGACGTTTTTCCTCTTGGCTCTCTCAAACATGCACGACACTCCTCCTTTGTCATTCCTCTTTCTCACTTGCTTCCCTCTCTCACTGGCTCTCTTCTCGCACCGTCCGATGGACGGACAATGTTCGTCACCGCCAAATTCTTGTGTATCATATGAATTGGTTTGTCTAATTTCTCTTTTGTAGGAGGAGTTATGCTTGCATAAATGAGTATCTTCATGCAGTAGTTGTGGGAATAAGACTAATATTATACCCATGTTTATTGCTAATTTTTTGCCTTATGATTTTATTTATTATAATTAGCTTTGTAAATCCTTAATTTTTCGTTTAGTAAAAAAAAGTTAGTGTATTTATTTATTACAAGTGCTTAATGTTTCAATATAAATTAGGAGGATTAAGTTATTTTTCGCGTATTAATATAAAATTTGAAGTCGTATGGGATATCGAAGATTGCAAAATAGGTTCCGTGGAAATAGGATTAATCCCGAACCGGATTGAAAAACATGGTGGGTTGGGTACAGCATTCAATACAAACAAAGTTGGGTGTAGGGCCTAGAAAAGAGGAACCGATTATAACAAGGTTAGGTACAGGGTCTAGGTCTAGACCCTACCCACCCTAGACCCGTCACCCCTAGGCGTGCGATTGGCAGTAATGCATGGTGATGTGTGACTACTAGCAATGTGCGACCCACGATGGTGTGCGACCAGCAGTAGCGTGAAATTGGCGAGTGTTGATGGGAGAGTAAACAAACAAGAGCATGGGGTTGATTCAGATAGGTTTGGAAGCAAATCGAGTTGCTCATTGCCGGTTTCTCGAAAATTATGGGAAGAAGTTTCAATTGGCAAAAATTGGGTTCTTTAGTAAGTGTCGTGTTCGTACCAAGAGTTTCCAAGAGGTAGTAACTCTTACATCGATTTCTTGTTCAACTTTGCACGCAAGATTTGGGGTAATTCATATTGAGTTTTTCATGTCCACATTTTTTGATAAGTAGGTAATTTTGTTTTATTGTATGCCTTTTGATCTAGTGAATTGTAAATTGTGGTTAATCTTTATCAATGGTTTCTTCCTTTGGGATCATTCAAAGATAATACTTGGAGGAGATAATGGATGATATGAGCTATCTTTGCTCAAAAATGTGAACTCGACATTTTTAGTTGGGTGGAGAGCTTTGAGGTTTTCTATTAATGTATAATGGATTGATTAGTCTTGCTTACTTGTATCCACATGATGGAATTATGTTTTTCATTATTTCCTCACTTGTATAGATTGAAGGCAGATTCTATTGCTATTGTCATGCTTTGAGTTTTTGTGCTCTTCTTTTGTTTGCGTTTGCTGAAGTTCAGATTCTATTAAGTAGCTATACATATGGGCGTCATCTATTTCTACTTTATTTCTTCATTAGTGAACTTTATGGAATAAGGCATTTTTTTTTTTTTTGGGATCTCTGCATCATCTTCTTTTGTTTGTCTAACTTGTTGAGTATCGTAGTGATGTAAATGACCAATTTTGCAACTCCAAGATTGCAATTTGGAAGTTTCATCTCTCCTTTTGATGAAGCTTTGTTCTTGAAGGTACCGAATCTTATCTTTGTTTACCTAATTGAAGCCATAGGCATGATGCTAGTAATCTGGCATCATTTTGTTTTATAGAGGTGTTTGTGTGAAGTAAGATGCAAATGCATATGAGTGAATTTATTTACTTGTTAAACAAGCATGTACCTTATTAAAATTGATAAAATTGTATAATAAGTCACAAAAGATTGAGCCATATTTAAGTGGGTGCTGTATATATCTTGCTAGTCAGTTTCTTTTCCTTGATCTTCTCTTGGTTTAATTTGACAATCTATGTCTCTAGTACTCATTTGATTGATCAGATTTGCAAAAATTATGGGTTCTGAAAAAACCACCATGGGCAAGATCCTATCTCAAATACATGGATATAATTTTTGTGACAGGTTCATCTATGATTCCTCATTTTCACTTTGAGATTATTGCAATTGCAGAATAGTGGAATCATTAGCATAAACAATTACTGGAATATTCCATCACATACATGTCTTCAATGTTGCTATTTTTCTTGGTGAAATGTTTTAATTCGATATGCATTTTTATTTGTTATTCAAGGCATACATGAGATAAGGGATTAGAGTTTGGTTAGGTGTGCCTTTGGAAGCATTGGCAGAGCGAATTGCCACTGTGAAAACACATTTTCACCCACTTGTGTATGACAAATCAAGTGACATCTACACAAAGGTGAGTTACTTTCATTGTAGACCTAGATATACAACTTGAGCAGTTCTTCATTGAAGCATGATTTAATATTGTGTCATTCATGTTACTAAAAATTTCATGCGGGCATTAACGCGCTTGTCTAATCTTTTGGTATATGTTGATATTTGTAGACTAGATTAGGAGCCTGTATCCAAGCCGCCAAATCATCTTTGGGCTCTTGTGAAAAATAAGATTGATTGAAGCCCACTTTTAACAAAGCATAAAGAGAAAAGATTATTTTATGTGTAATGATTTCATGGGTAATAATGTATTACATTTACGAGGATGTGGGAGAATTGCGATTGGTTGTTGTTTACAAGTATCCATAGTAGGGTGGGCTGTGATTAGTGGAGCTTTCTATTGAGTGTTGTAAACTTATCTCGTTGTACATGCTATGCATACATCATTTGTAATGCAGATATTAAAGTTCAATGAATTCAAGTGTTTAATGATAAGTTATTGATGATCATCATGATATTTGCTTGATGATATTTGTTGTATTGAGCTTAATGATGATGTGGTGGATTGCCAACAACATAAATGAGTAATGGGCACAAATTGAAATAAAGCATAAAAAGACCATATGAGTAAATTGATAAAAAAAAAAAAAAAACTCTTCTCAATGATAGGCACAACTCAAAAGAAAGCAAAACAAATTAAATAGCATTAGACAAATTTGAATTGATCCATATTATTTGATGAAAAAGGAAACAACACAACATAATACATCTTCCCGACAAAGTAGATCTATACATTTTTTAAGATGCTTCCAAAACATACTCATATAAACCCATTCATGTCAATTATCAATAAAACAAAAAAGAGTTTGTGTTGTTGGTTTATTGATCTAGTATATCTCAAAAGATTGCTCACTTTGACCTTTTTCATGTTTAGGTCTTTAAATCCTCTTATTTGCCTACAAAAAATAAATAATTAGTCAAAACAAAATCACACAAGTAAGGAGAGTTTTATAATAAAGTTAAATATAGATTGATACTTGCATCTTCACGCTTCCCATAGATAATATTGAGCTCCAAATATTGCTAAAAATGACACAAGCGATTCAACTGTCTTAATTTGTGATGTCAGGGCTAAGGGAGTGCTTTCTACCATACCTTGTGAGTATGAGACAAATGTAGAAGTTGCTTGGGCTGATGCAATACTGTTATTGTTGATGATATTGATGGATTCTTACAATGATACCTATTATAGCTTAACCCATCACATTTTCTACAAGTGATTGCGGTATTTTGTCTTTTCAACTTTATTTTTATAGACTCTCTCATAACTTTCAACTTCTTTGTCTTCGAATTGTTATCAGTAATTTCATTCGCAGACTTTGTTCTTTGTTTCTTCTTTCTGCCAATTTGCTTGGACACATCTGGTGAGAGTAAATGCTCTCTAATAGGCCATAATTCTTGGAATCTATAGTATGCACAACATGACCATAAGTTTGCTTGAATGTTTCAATATTGAAACATGTGTGAACCCATTTTTCAAGTTGTTTCCTTAGGTATACGGGAGTTACCATAGCATAGCAAAGGGGATTCAACTAATGTCCCATATTCAAGCAGCTTACAAGTTTTGTGTCTGATGTTAACAACCCTCATATTTCCATATAGCCCACTCAATTCAAACTCATTCTCCCCATTCCATGTAAGGATCTACAATGTTGAATACTCTTTTGAAGGTCCAATATCTCTTGGATCTTATGACAAATTACACCAATGTATTTAGGGTGTGTTTGGGAATGACTTTGCCAAAACCCCTTCGGTGTTCAAAGCCTTTTAAGCCAAGTTGTAGGTGTTTGGCAAATTATTTTGAAACCCCATTATGCAAGGGCTAGGCTTTTGAAGGTTGAAAGCCCAAGGTAGCTAGGAGATTTCCTTAACTTTTTAGCATTCTCGGCAAGCCATGAGGCAATTAAAGAAAAATTTTGTTTTTCCATTGTTACCCTCAGAATTTTATTAAAATTCCAAATTTAATCATTTTTCAATTAGATATCATAATCCTCTACTCTAAGGAGCCACTTGCCTTTCCCTTTGCTCTTCTTGAGATCTCGCTTTTCTTACAACTTCAAAGCTTACCTCTCTAGTCACCTACCGAAGCTCGCCTCTCCAATCGCCTGCCAAAGCTCGCCTCTTCAATCACCTCTCTTTGGTAGCACCATTTTTCGTTCAATAGTTGCTAGTTTCTTTTAATTTCAATGGTTGATTTCAATGGTTCCGCCGCTGCAAAGAAGTAGCTTTGTAATGCCGAGTACTTGAACTTTGTTCACGATTGCCTTTCAATGATTCCATTCATTAATGTTGCTTATGCTATCTTTTTTGCTCATATCCGATGTCAATCGCTATGATTAATCATTCTTCATTCAACTAAACTACATGTGCTCTGTTTTCTGTTGTTATTATTACCGTTTGTGTGCAAATCGATTGTGTACACGGTTGTTTTTATGAAAACATGGAATACGTTATCTGACTTGCAAAAAGAAAACACCTTTTCAAAGTCTATGCCCAAACAAAAATGAAGAGAATGAAGAAAATAAAAAAGAATGAAAGTCTTCATCTAGACAAATCAACTAAGGTAAGGTTTATAAAAAAGGGGCATTCAAAAGTATAAGAGGAAGAACAAGAAAGTTTCTTTATTTGCATTTGTTATTGCAACTGCTTAGGGGAGTGGGGCCAAGAAGATTTTCAAGTATGAAAGAAATCTAGCTTAGATGCTTGATTGAGGCTGCATTAATAATTTGAATTGGTGCTCGTCTCCCGAAATGTATACCACCTGTTTAATGAAATTCCTTAACTAAATCCGTGTGTATTTTCATTTAGTTCTTGATTGAGTATTGCCTTCATTACTAGATTATCAATCTATTCTGGTCATATAAGCATATTTGAGTTCTATTTCTTCATAAAAAAAAAACATAGGTATTCAATTTAAAACTTTTTGGAATTTGCTGGAACTTAGTCAATACTTGCTGATTTGCCACCGTTGCAACCCTAAGTTGATGTTGATTAGTCATTGATTTGATGCTATTCCACTCTCGTAAGCATGTGTAGTGATATAAGATTGAGTTATGGTGAGTTTCGTGTTTATTGGGAAAAGAAATTATGTCATGAATGAGTTAAATTTTACTGGAAATCGATCTGTGTATACAAGTAAAAATTGTTATAATAACAATAACTTTGCATAATTATATACAATGAAATGCTGTCAATGATAGACATTTTATTATAGTAGATTTGAATCACAATTATGAATATTTAGTTGATCTTGATGATACAAATAAATGGCTAGTACTTCAAATGATAATTTATTTTATGACATAGCAAGTTTATGTGATCAAATAGAAATAAATTTATTAAAAATTTAAGGATGCTTGTAATTTTCAATGATAACCTATTTCTTTCCTTGATGCATATGTAACCATGTTTATTATAATGAATTTACTATTTTTTTATTGAGAAAAAGTCCACTTTTTGATGTGATTTTTTTATCTATGAATTTGTTAATCTATTTTACATTACATCTCAGCATAAAAATATGAAAAATAGTCATTGTTTTTATTTTCCATTTAAGAAAAATTAAAATTAAAAAGCTTAAATTGGTCACGCCAAATGACTTCCCCAAATATATGTTTACCAAATAGCTTTCCCTTAAAGTTGTTTTCCAAGGCACTTTTCAATTACATTTTACTAAACAGTTTTTGTATTTCATCAAAAGCCTTTAAACTAAAGGCCTTTGCATTTCTCCAAAAGTTTTACTGAAAATCCTTCCTAAACGCACCCTTAGTCAAGTAATCCCTTTACTTATAAATCCTCTCAATGAGTTGCACTTTTATAACTTCAAGCAATGTGATTATAGGCTTATCCCTAGCATCAATGATACTCTTGTTGAAGCTTTCACATCAACTATTCAAGGAAGCGTTACAGTTTAAGCTTGTCTTGAAATGAGATTTGTTCTATTCCACTGGTGGCATTTGGGACAACTAATTATAAATTTTTCTATTAACTACTTTAAACTCTTCCATTGCCCAGTCAAAATCACATACCTTAGTTGTCATAATAGCCTTCCAAACTAAAATTTCAACTTCTAATCCTATGTGATGCAATCTAAAGTTTTCATAAAAAAACCTCAACTGGTGGCATTTGGGACAACTAATTATAAATTTTTCTATTAACTACTTTAAACTCTTCCATTACCCAGTCAAAATCACATACCTTAGTTGTCATAATAGCCTTCCAAACTAAAATTTCAACTTCTAATCCTATGTGATGCAATCTAAAGTTTTCATAAAAAAACCTCAACCAAAATCTATGTTTTGCTTTAACAATTGCTAGTGCTTATATCAATCATTTCTGCTTGTCACACAAAAAAGCCTAGTACTTTGAATTTGTAGGGCTTGTAATTCCCAAATCTTTAGCAATCATACAAATAAACCAATGTTATGTCTTGTATATTTCTTATCCCATAACTGCCCATGCAAATAGATACATCCGATCATTTCCGTCTATGCTCATAGCTGATAGAAGTTTACTCTTGTAGTCCCAAGTGGTAACCATCAAACCCCACAAAGTATTTATATCTTTCTAAAAACCTCCCTTCAACGTATCCAAACATATGTAAACTCCTCTAAACTTGAATTGATTTTGACATTGCTTACTCTTAATTACGCAGGTAGATCTTGGATTTGAATCAAGAAGTGTTTGATAATAACTTTTGAGCATCCCAAATCGCTATTCTTCATTCCTTGTAGTCATACTCACTAATGTTGCCTTAGTTTTATATACCATTGTTTTTTTTTTTTTCATATACCATTGTTTTGAATAGCTATAAAACATTATGACTCTCAATTGTTTTCTTCAATGAAGCACTTGGCTATATTGGATTATTCCTCAACCTATCACAATACTTGTTTGCTAGCCATTTAGAGCTTACTTGAGGAATATGCAAACTTCTATTATATGTATTCACATGATTAAAGGTTTTAACTTGTAAAGTATGCTTTCTTTACAATTCTCGAAGCATATATGAGCCAATCACAACAGTCAAAGCACAGTATTCTTAACTTATCCGATGCATTCTTAGTGAACTTTACCCGTCTCTCATTTTTTATTACATAATTCTTAACTACTTTTCTAAACTTATTAGTATTGCTAAAGCGCATCCCCAACTTAAGAATATGATTCCCCATATCAACCTCCGCAATAAATTCGAGATGTATCTCAACTTGACTACTCATGTTTAAGAAATCTACATCATCGATAATATATCTCTATGCCAACTAATATCTTCCATACATCTCTCCGTTGAACCTTCACCCTTTAGACATGTACATTTCTTTTGTGTAACTCATCAGGATCAATAATGACAAACCCATCTTCTTTAACGCCCTCAGCACACCTATTATCAGACATGGCATGGTTCATTTCTTCACATTCCTTACCTAGTGCAAAATGAAAGGAAAAAAAAATTAATGTATTTCCAGAATAAAACAAACTTAAATCTACACAAGAAGAAACACAAGTTGTAACTACATTATATTATATATGGAGAGGTTCCAAATAGAATTTAATTGAAAAGAACTCATAGTGCAGAACTAGGGATAAAACAAAAGCCTCATACAAAGTAGGGAAATGAAGAAAATTTCTATTATTTGCAACATTTTGAAGCAAATTTGATTGAAAACTTTAAATCAAATTACTCTTTGATTGGAAACTTAAAATAATGAATGTAAAATTTAGAAGCAACAAAACAAAGTCTCACAAAATTTAAGGCTTGAGTTTGCATGTAATCTAATATAAAGAATTTGTAGTCTACTTTCACAATTAAAAATAAACAACGAAACATAAGTTAGTGGATTGATTGCTAAAAGCAACATACAAAAAAATAAAATGAAAACGGTACAAAATTAAAAAATATGAAGCACAAAGAACATGAAAGAATCACAACTCACTCCATTACAATTAGAGAATACGTAATAAATAATTAACTCACTACGATCACTACCATGGATATTGTATTCCACCACATGCCCATGCCTTGTCAACATATCACTTCAACAAGTGCAATCACTTCTCTTGGGTGAAAGAAATACAAGTTGAACCAAATTAGGAATTTGAAATCCATGAAAACGAAAGAAATTTGAAGATTTAGGAAAATTAAGGTTGCAAATCAAAGCTCCAATTTGGAAAATATGACTGGGAATGAAGTGTTGGTTTAATTTAAAATCCCTCACCTTTGTATGTCGCTGCCATCACTGATTGCAAACTGTCGTCTGGTCACACGTCGCTTGTCCCACATGTCCCACACTGTTGCTAGTGGCACATCGCCTCAAGAGTTCTTGGCCTTGTTTCATTCTCCCATCAACAAAAGCCAAGTAAATATCATCTGGGCTTTTCTTGTTTGTTTAGTCCCTCATCAACGCCGCTGTTGGGTGCACGTGTAGGTCGCACACTACTGGTTGCACAACGCTAGTCCTACAAGGTCTCATAATCAACCTTTGTTTTTTGGGTTGGGGGAAAGAAAGAAGCATGGTTGGGTTTTTTACCTTTATAAATTTGGCTTTTCTTAATTCAATATTTTTTTGGACAAAATTATCTTTGTTCTGATAGCTAGAGAAGTCACATAATTGCCGACAAGCGAGCTGGGTCCTTATTTAAGACTGATTAGGGCACTTTAAGCCCTTATTTGATACAACGTCAACTCTAGATTTTTTATATGAGAAAATGACCCCACTTCATACCATTATTTGAAATTTTCCTCAAAATTCATACCATTCATGTTTTAGATAAATAGTATACGTAATAAAATATCCTACAATTATTAAAATAGAAATTATCGTGTGTATACACATATATGGTATTAAAAGGGTGAAGTTACACCAAAACTCACTTATTGAATTTAGATCAACCCGATCTTTTATCTATAAAAGGAATCAATTTCTTAGCAGCCTATTTAAAATTAATGTGTCATTCATATTACAAAAATGAATGACCCAATTTGCTAATCAATCAATGCATGAGTTACCTTCCTTAAAATTATGCCAAACTTTGTCACATTGAAAATACATTAAATGATTCTGAATTTGAGAAATAAGCATGTTACCAAAGTCGAATGAAGACATCATTGTAAAATTGAATGGGCAAGTTGTTAATTTTAAGAGAGAGAGTTACACGAGGAGCCATATAAAAGATAGACTATATTATGAAAATTTTAAAATTTAAATTTGAAGTTGATTTGCTTTTTAATTTTTATAATAATCGATTTTGTTCATCATAGTAAATACTATATCTCAAATAAAAGTAATTCAGCTTTTAAACACACATACTATTTATCTATTTATAGGAAAAGAAGACCAAATACCACCTAAATTTATTGTATGCAAGTAGTCTCTAGCAGTCTCTACAAACAATTTTTGAAATGAGAATTCTTTTTCATTTTCATCTTTAAAACTTAAATTTGATGGGCAATATGCATTAAGAGTACATTCCAATTTCATCAGATGCAACCAAAATACCCCGGGTGGCAATTTCCTTGGCTCTCCGCTCTCCCTCCGCCTTCCTCTTCCGTGGCCGTTTCTTAAAGAACCCGCAAATTGCACGCAAGATTCCGGGCGGACAAGGCTCGATCTTTAGCTTCCTTCTTTCTTGAATCTTCTCTGCAATTCCGACCCTTTTCCAGCCTTTTCGCCAGGTGCGTTTCCGTACCCTTTTCGCAGCTTGATTCGGCCGGTTGGGTCTGGAATTTTCTCGGACGTCGCTTGTCGTGAGCAGACTTATCCAACGATGTTGTTTCGCGGCCCTTTTTCGGAGATCCCACGTCGTTGTGTGGTTGCATCTGGGAAAATGTCGGAGAGGGTCGACGTTTGCCGCGACGTTTGCCGTGGGGAGTCAGATTCGATCCGAATCTTGCGATTCGAGTAGTTTCGTTACTTTTGGAAGGAGACCCGGTTTGGAAATTCCATCCTTTTACTGGGTTGGGATTTCGTTTTCGTGACCCAATTGTGGGTAGTTGGCTCATGGTTAGAAAGATTGATAAGGATAAAGCAGAAGAGACCCCAGTATTTGTATGATTCATAGATTCGTGAAAGCAGACTTAAAGTTGTGACTTTTTCCTTCTCTATTTTGGTTACTGACTTGCAGTTGTGAACTTGACCAGCTAAATTTTAAGACGTGAAGTTAAGAATTGCTTCAGTGCTTACATTGTGCCTGTACCTGATGGTCTGAGCATTTCATTGGTTTTCTTGAATGACAGATGAAGCAATCGCTATCACAATACAGTTTATTTCGAGTCATTGGATTGAATGTGTTACGCATGCTAAAATGGTCGTGCCTATATTTTCTTGTGATTCATATGCCATAACTAGACAGAGTTTAGTTCGGCTATTTTTTGGTAATTGCTTTCTGTGATACTTCATTGAAGATTGAGGCTGCTGAAGCACTCAGTGAGATTTGTCCTTTTAATCTGGAGGATGTATATGTTGGGTTTCTAGAAGTATTGGCCATGCATACTTTGCGTTCTTGTTTTTGCCTCTTTCTGCTGCTTATTGATATTCCTCCTGTATATGGGATGGCTCTCTAACATTTGTGTATCGAAATTGTCTTCATTACAGTCTTGATCCCTTATGAGGTGACCAGAACTGGATTTGCTTAATGGCAGACTTACCAGGGTATATGCGTGCCTGCTTGCATTCAGGAAAACTTGCTTTATTGGCAATTTTGGTCTCTGGTGGAATTGTGTTGCAAATTTTGGTTAGTATCAGTGGTTGGACCAGAACTTTGTTTGAGTGATATGATCAAAAGATTCCCCCGGCGAAGTACCAAGTGTCTTCTGACATTCTAAATGATGTGCTGCAGGCATGTGCTTTATACGATAACTGGTGGCCGATGCTAAGCTGTAAGTGACTGTATCCTGGAGTTTTGGATGTCTTAACCTTTATTTGCATGAGCCCATGTTCTGTAAGGAATTTGAATTCTCCAGTTCTTCTTTTATTGTACGGCATCTTAGCTTTTGAAAAATTAAATATGTTCATAGTTGTATGAGATCAAATCAAGTATCAGTAAGATTGTGTCCTAACTAATGATCCTAGTTCAGAATGCTTCATCTTATGATCCATTGTCATGATAACAATTCCAGAGACAGACATAACTGCAAGAAGTTACCTAACCGATGCCTCTTCTTTCGCACCTTAGGGAATCTACCTGATGTACACTTTCTAGTTGATCACGCCTGTGATAATCTTAAATATCAACTCCTGGATAAATTTGTTTCAGAAATCAAGAATTTTCAAAATGAATTACCATTCTGTCAGTAAGATGCTGTTCAGAGTGTATGTCTCTATGTGGAACTTCTCATTGACTAGCATATCTAGTGACAATATGCCCTGCATGGTTAAGTAGCTTTGCTAATTTATTGGTCATTTTTTTGGCTTATCAAATTGTACTTTTGGATCATATAAAGATTTTTTTACTCAAGAGAGGAATGTTGTATGACTTCACATTCCTTTTGCAATGGAATTTCAGTCATATGAAAACGCATTTTATGTATGTGGTTCAAGTTGCTTGAGTACATGCATGACTGACAAAATCCTCATCCTTTCAGTACTCATGTATGTGCTCCTGCCTATGCCACTGCTCTTCTTCGCTGGCTCTGATGGCTCTGCTCTATTTTCTGAATCTGAAAGCGGGTTAGTCCAATTTCCTCAAACGAGGAGTCCCTGTCCTTTCTTTTTTCTTTTCCATTTGTCTGAGCGAATGTATGAGAATGATAATCCTTTTGGTGACCAATAAAATAGATGGGTAAACGCAACCAAGTTCCTAACCGGAGCTTCAGCAGTCGGAAGCATTGCCATACCTGTGATCTTGAAGCACGCCGGCGTCATTGGCTGGGGAGCTCTGGCTATGGAGCTGTCGTCTTTCTTCGTGATTGTGCTAGCTATCATGTGCTTCATTCGAACGAGCAGTGAGGACGAATACAGCATACTGTGAGATACAACAACGTAGGAGCAGCTACAATGAGAGCCCCCTTAGACCATTTGCATCTTGTATGACGGTGCACTTCGTCACCTCGGATACCGTATTTGTCTGTGTTGACGCAGGAGTCATTATTGCTTTGAGTGATTGATTCTTTTGCTTTGTCCAACGAGAGCTTTGTTGCGTGATGACTTATTAACCTCTTGTTGTACAGACACTGATGATGTTAATGAATTTGGGAAGAAAAACAAGGAATACTCTTCTGTTTTCCATGAGCAAGGTGGTGTTACAGCAGAAAAAGAACTTGTGCCCTCCATATTAGTTGACAGTTGACACAGGTGCAGCTAAGAAAAGTTGAAATATCTGGTGGGTCACTGCTGATAAAAAATGAACTGAAAGATAACTCTTTATAATCCGTTTTTGACTATCGCAAGGGCCTTTTTCAAAATTCTATTATGGGTTGATTTCAACCAGATAAATCGAGCCATCGATTGATTCTTCGAGTAATATGTTCTCACCGTACACAATGAACATACTAATAGCTCTAGCCACCGGGCAGACGATAGGATGGCGGGTGGCATCGGTCCGAAACAAAACGATAACAACTGCAATCGCCGAAGAAAAGTGCCAACAATGAGACCACGTTCATGGACGTTGGAAGAGAAGCACCGTGGAAAGAACGATATCCCCAACGAACACCCATTGCAGCAGTTTGAGTCGGTAGTGATTTGATGCCATGGAAAGTTGATAAAATCAAGATACATGCGCCAACTTTAGACCGCTCGAGGAAATCCCAAGTAAATGAAGCACCTTTTCTGACAAAAATTCTTCCTTTGACCATTCTGCTGCTTTGGTACCACCTAGTTTATCTCTCTCTTTTTTCCTTAAAAATGAGAATTATTAAAAGCCTACTTGAAATACAGTTGATGCTCGCCTCGCGTTTCGTATAACCTCAACAGTCGTGTTGTCTGTAAAATCGATGGAAGATTTAAAATCCTCCATCGTCTTCTTCTCATTCTTGCCCGTCTCAACACCCAGTTGACAAAGCTCCGGACTTTGTCACGCCAAGCACTCATCCGATGATTCCGAGATACTGGTCGCGCTCTTTTCTGGATACCATGGTGGGCTCGACCTTTCGATGGACACTGTATTATCTCCGCAAGGGTCAGCTTCCAGATGCGCGGAACATGCTCGAGAGAATGCCCGACAGAGGACCTCATGGCCGAGTTGGGCACTGGACTTCGCTGCTATCGAGATTTTCTAGATTTGGTTTCATTGATGAAGCTAAATCTCTCTTTGATATCATGCCGCAGAAAAACCAAGTGACCTATAATGCGATGTTGTCTGGGCTCGTTCAAAGTGGGAGAATTAGTGAGGCTTGTAGCTTTTTTGAGCGAATGCCGGAGAGGAATGTCGTGTCATGGACTTCAATGCTTTGTGGGTATGCAAATGCGGGGAGAATTGATGAGGCGAAGAGGTTGTTCAGTGATATGCCGGAGAGAAATGTTGTCTCTTGGAACGCCATGGTTGTTGGGTTGATTAGGAATGGCAATTTGGAAGAAGCGAAGTGGATTTTTGACGCAATACCCGTAAGGAATGTAATTTCTTGGAATGCTATGATTTCAGGGTACACTGAGAATTTCAGGATGGAAGAAGCTAGGGTTTTGTTTGAACAAATGGAGGAAAGGAATGTCGTTACTTGGACCATTATGGTAACTGGTTATTGTAGAATTGGAAATGTAGAAGAAGCTCATACTTTATTCAAGAAAATTCCCGAGCAGAATGTTGTTTCTTGGACTGCCATGATTGGAGGGTATGCCTGGAATGGCTTCTACAGAGAGTCTCTGTCTATTTTTCTTGAAACAAAGAAGAATTTCAATCTCGAACCAAACAAGGAAACTTTCATCTCACTCGCATATGCCTGTGCTGGGGCTGGATTTAGTCGCCTTGGCAAGCAGCTACATGCAAACTTGATAATCAGAGGAATGGAGTCTGATGATGATGATGGGAGGCTGAGCCAAAGTTTGATACACATGTACACTCTGTTCGGAGTAATGGACTTTGCTCATCACATTTTTGTCAGAAACATAGGAGCTGCTCCGCCCAGTTGTGTAATTTGATGATTAACGGATATATTCGGAGTGGACAGCTGGAAAAAGCTAAAATTTTCTTTGTCACCGCACCAATGTGTGATAGGATCTCATGGACATCCATGATCGATGGTTATTTGAGTGTTGGACAAGTTTCTGAAGCACGTGAACTCTTTGACGTCATGCCTGATAGGGATAGTGTGGCATGGACAGCAATAATATCAGGTTATGTCCATAACGAGCTGATCCCTGAGGCTATTGAGTTGTTCTCCGAAATGCGGACTCAGGGGTTTCGTCCTCTTAATCTTACATACGCAACTCTTATTGGAGCAGCTGGTGCAGTGGCAAATCTTGACCAGGGAAAGCAGTATCATTCCCTCTTGCTCAAATCTAATTTTGAGCATGACCTGATTGTTCAAAACTCACTGATCTCTATGTACGCGAAGTGCGGGAGATAGATGATGCACATAGTATATTCATGAGCATGATAGTTCGGGATATTGTTACGTGGAATTCCATGATAATGGGTTACTCGAACCATGGGTTGGTGAATGAGGCTCTGCAGGTTTTAAGTCCATGCTAGAATCTGGAAGCCACCCAAATTCTACGACCTTCTTGGGGATTTTGTCGGCATGTAGTCATGGAGGGCTAGTTGACCGAGGGTGGGAGGAGTTCAATTCCATGAGGGAGGTCTATGCAATTACTCCAGGCCTGGAGCACTATATCTGCATGATTGATCTCTTGGGCCGGGCAGGAAAACTAGAGGAAGCTGAAGACTTCGTGCTGCGGCTACCTTTCAAACCAAATTCTTCTGTTTGGGGGGCTCTGCTTGGTGTATGTGGACTAAAGAAAAATTCCAAAATTGCTGCTCGTGCTGCCAAGAAGCTTCTTGAACTGGATCCTTTAAATGCACCAGCCCATGTGGTGTTGTGTAATGTATCCGCGGCAAATGGACAGTACCTTGACGAGAAAATCCTGAGGAAGGAGATGGGTCAGAAGGGTGTACGGAAAACTCCTGGATGTAGTTGGATACCACTGAAAGGGAGAGTTCAGTTGTTCCTATCGGGGAGCAAAATATCTTTGGAAGCTGATGAAATGCTATCTCTCCTGCTTGGGAATCTTGATGAGCGAGACTGTTTTATGGATTGCATCTAATAACTCCCTGTGTCTATTCTGAACTGCATCAGTTAACGGAGTTCTTGTTGATACACGCTCAGTGGCACTAGTCATGTAATATCAGTCCACAGTTTGCACATGGGATATCATATTAATCGAGAGAAGATTGAGCTGTTTTGTGAAAGTATAAGGAGAAACCAGCTGAATAACGAGGTGTAGATGTAGCAAAGCAGCCAAGATCAGAAGTTATCGCGGTGAAAAAAGTTTGCAACATTAACTAATTTGGCGAATGAAGGTAATAGTCAGTTCCTCTGTTATGGAGTGAGATTCTAGTTAAGAAAACAGAAATGCAATTGTAGTTCTTGGAATTGTACCTGCTGCCTCACACTTCTTCTGGGAAATTACTATTTGCTTAAGGCACGAACCAGCAAAGGAATTGAGCTTACTGCGCCCCACCCTCAAACAGAGTAAGTTGGAGGCTTCTTGCATTCGATTTTTCCAGGTCTTGCATTCGATATTAAATTGAGGGTATGTGCAATATCCATCTGATAGATTCTACTGACAGGTACAAATTTTCCCCGATTGCCGTTGCAATTTTTTCCCTTTTGTTTTGTGGGGTGTCAAGTGTCATACTTGATCATTCACAATTTTGCTGCTTTCGTTCACATGCTTGGCATTAGGATTAATCTGTTGGGACAGGGAATTTCCCTGTAATAGGATCAAGGAGCACTTCATGTTTATCTTGACAGACTTCTTCGACATCAACATTTTTAATTGAGATAAGATAACAAGCATTCATTCTCAAGTGAGCACTATTGATGACTTATCAAGTTGAATGCAACCGAGCTTATGATGAGAGCCTCTCTTCGAGTCTTCGCATTGATGATGATAGAGAGTTCTTGATTATCGATTGGACCTTCTTCTCATCATGGACGGTAGTGAATTACCATGCAGACATCTCGGAGAATGCCGATTATGCTAGGCTCTCGCTTTGATCTCTACATTTTTATCTTCTGGGTTTACTGATGAGTTGGATTGCAATCTCACAATGCTGAATCAAGAGGATTTCTGCATCTACAATGTGAAAAGGTAACTGCAAACTTTATATATTAGACAAGTTCATTAACAATTTATCTTCAAGCTGTGTAGTGTGCTGCTCGCAGGTGGTTTATCTGAGAATTGTGCAAGTGCAAGCATCCCATTTCTTTTGATCAAATCATACTCATCGACATTAACGTCCCTTCACAGCAGCGCTCAAATTTATTTCACGAAAATTGCTTTTTTTCCTGAGTGTATCATCATAGAGTAAAATTTCATACCCAATCCAGATACAGACCAAGAAGTTCATATGAATCATCATCCTCAACAGTCATCATCTATATAACAGCAAAATCATATCTTTCTCCCCTCAATCCAAGACACGATCTCCACAATTCACACTCTTATTATACAAAGCGGGATACCGAAGAGCAGGGTCGCTTTCCCCTCCTCCTCCTCTCAGAAGACCACGCGGAACTGCGGCGCGTCGGAGCCGGCCGCCGGGAGGACCTCCCAGCGGCAGGGCTCGAGGTCGTCGGAGACAGGGCAGAACCCGGCGAGAGTGACCTTGTCGGCGGTGGCGGCGACGGACCCGAACTCGAAGACGGTGACGTTGGCCGCCCGGGGGACCTCGACGGCGCCGTTCATGCCGGGAGCTTCGGAGGGCGAGCTCGCAGCAGTCAACGCAGTGGGGGGCTTGGGCTCGGATTGAGGTTTGGGAGAGCCTTTGAACCAGGAGAGAAGACCCATGGCGGCGCGTCTGCAGGTTCGTTCCTCTGCAAGATTTTTGTGGATTAGGGTTTTGCAAGATTTGGGGATTGATTGTTTTTGTGGGGGAGGACGGAGGTTGTAAAAAGACCTAAATGCCCTTCTTGCTTTTCTCCCCATGGCAAGAAAATGATGCCCTTTCGAGGTTGAATGTTAGCTTTCCGTCGATCGATCGGTGCATTGCCATAAAAAGAAGATATAAAGTCACTTCAATACTAGCTATCTAAAGTATATATATATATATATATATATATAAGTTCTTCATGCGAGGTGTTATGTTTGATTTACAATTTTGAGATCGAGCAAAGTTTTCTATCACAATGGAATAAGTGTGGCAAAAATGTACCTATTTGGATTTCTTATGATACAAGAATTAGTTCCAAGGTAAGTGCGGTATAGATGTATTAGATTAGAATTTTTTGTGACCCAAAAATTAATTTGGGATAAATGTGGCACGATGTACATGTTTGATCTTTTGTGATGTTAAACTATTTTCTTAGGGATAACAATATTGGAAGTTCTAAAGTCCTAACAATGTCTTAAATTGATGCAATTAAGTTGGGTTGATCAATTCTTGGATAAACGAACTTATGTCTCCTAGTCCTTAGTCTTGCTAAGCACAATTGTTCCCATTTTGTTCTCTATTGCTTTAAAAGTAAAAAATGTTTTATGTCCTTTGTCTTGTAAATCGATACGAGACACTTTTTTTTTTATGATGATTAAGGGTTTATTTGGTAACTATTCTTTTTTCAGAAATAATTTCTGTTCAGAAATGATTTTTTTTAATCTGTTACTTGGATAAGTTTATAAGATTTATTCCCGAGAACAAAAAAAGTTATTAAATATATTTTTGTTCTTTTTTTGTTCCAAGAAACAAAATAATAGAATCGGGTATTATTTGACTAGTTACCAAATAAGAAACGTGGAAAAGGCAAAATAGAGCCCAAGTGAGAGAATCCACATCGGTTTGCAAGGAAGGAGACATGCTACCTTTCTACTTTTTAAGACAAAATAGAGCCAAGTTAGAGATCCCATATTGACTAATGTGAGTTTATTATAATTTATGGATTATTATAACATACATAGTGCTATTTGATTTAAAAAAAAGACGATTGAAGTTGTTAAACAATACCGATTTAAAAAAAAAATTGGAATCAATTACCACTCATAATCGATTGGTAGGGTTTGGTTCTTGGTGTTTGATTGAAAAAGAAAAAGAAAAAAAGAAGACTAGTGAAGGTGTTTAATAGTACTGATTTTTAAAAAAATTGGAATTAGTTACCACTCATAATTGGCCAGTTTGGTTCGGCTCTTGGATTGCAACCTAACCAATGCTTACCTCTACAATTAAGTTCTTTTGTTAACTTCATTCAACTTATCAACAAAAGATGTTGTCTTTTTTAGTTACAAAAAAAAAATGCTAAATTTGTGTTTTTGTGAGATGTTTACCGTCTATCAAAGTTTTGTTGATGATAATCATTAAAAATTTACCTGCATGGATGTTAGAAAGCAAACGATGTTGATGTGGTGCCTATGTGGCTTAAATTAAAAAAAAAAAATTGTTTTGGCTGAAAAATTATATAACGGAACTTTGATGAAAGGAAAATATGTCAAATATGTACAAATTTGGGTTTTTATTTTTATTTTTATGTCACAATAAAACTTTTGGAGTAAATAAATATATTACAACAAGCATGGTTTGGGGTTTAGTTCACGGTAAATATGTTATAGAAGGTGTAGTTTGAAATTTTTTGTAACTTTTTCCTTATGATAAATCTCATTATTATCCAATCCGATAAAAGGATACGGATAATGCCAAAGCAATTGCTGACGTTGGTGTCCTGATAAAGAAAAAACGGTAGGGAAATAGCGTCATTCTTAATTACTGCAACTAAATATTGCTTTCCGTTAAAGTTTCAACTTGATAACTATACCTTCGATTTTTAGGATCTTGGATCTTGCATTTCTCCAAGATCCAAAAATACCAAAACTCGAGACAATCTGATATTAAGACCCATTGACCCAAATCAACCACGCCTGTCTCCAAGAATCAAAACCCAAGTCTCCCTGTCTGTAAACAAAGCCAGGAGAAATGGAGAAATGTCGAACCAAGCTCCGTGCACTGGCAATTCTGCTGGCGATTGCATCATGTAGGTGGCGCCTTTCGTTCATTCTCTCCGATCCCTCACTTATTATCATTATTACTATCGTTGTGCTAATGATTGTTCCTTCTTTTAAGGTTTCGTGGCATCGCATGCTGAGCACGTGACTTGCGAGGTCGACCCTGATTGCAAGCCTAAGCAGTGTGCCGTTGGGTTTGTTCCCATCTGTGCGACAGTAGGCTTATGCGACTGCCAGAAGACCGTAAAAAGCTCGGGTTGCGACAAGCCTGAGGATTGTCGCTATATCTGTGGTCATCCGACGGAACCCAAATGCTTCAAATGCGTCGAGAGACACTGTGTCTGCTTGTGTTTCTGAGCGGGTGCGTTGGAGATTGTTGAACGAATCGATCTTCCTTCTCAATAAGACACCCACACAAGCTATTGACTTATTTTTCAGCACTTGCTTCATTCGGGTCTACTAGGGGTGAGCAAAAGGAACCGCCTAGACCGGATTGAACCAACCGGTTCTAGGCCGTCCTGAATTCTACATGTGGAACTACCCACTTGGTTTTCTTTTTCTTTTTCTTTTTCAAATCTGTAAAAGACCCTAATCCTTCACAAATCGACCCGGCTCTTACTCAGACTCTCAGACCCCACCCTCTTGCCTGAGTCGCATCACCGCCGTCCGGAACTTGCTATGCAATGTTGTTGAGAGGAAGGCGATGACTTGTCTAGTTTGCTGGTGCGCCTGAGCTGCTGGACGGTGATCGGGAGCGAGTGAGAACACTCCTGGGCAGCGAGAATGGAAGGGCGTGATGGACAGCCCGGCAGTGAACGGGCATCTCACGATGGCAAGAGAGCTGCAGCGGAAGCTTTTCCAAAACAGTCCCATACGTTCTCTCTCTCTCTCTCTCTCTCCCCTTTCTGTCACTGCCTGTACGTTTCTCTCTCTCACCCCTTAGTTTCTCTCTATCAAAAACTGCGGACTCGCCCTTTTCTCTCCTTTCTTAAAATTCCATCGGCTCGCCCAAGGACCGGTCCAACTCGGTTCGTGATATTAGATATTGGAAACCGGCCCTCTGATCTGATCCCGGTTCTGATTACCCTTAGATTACGAGAAGTTCGACAGGTGGTCTTCTGATTGAGAAGGTCCCTCCGTGGTCACGGACGTTTTAACCGGCAATGTATATCTATTAATGCTTATTTATGGAAAAGAAATGCCAACGTAGAGATTAATTACATGGCCTTTGCATGCTATTAATGCTAAGCTAAGGTTTGTAATTTTGGACTCCCTTATGATATGCTGTAGCAATTTGGGAGAAATGCTTGCGATCATATCGTGTGTACAATCGACTTTGGTAACTGTAAAGTTCATTTGTGGATAAGTAAGCTTTCGTCAAACGAGATTCAAGCTTGCAGGTGGACCTCCACTGCTAAGAGCTTGTCTTATTTACTTGTGATCTCAAATTTCATTGCTCCTTTTGGTAAACCCAGAGGATAACAAGATGCCATCGGAGAAAAATCAAAAGATTTCTTGACATCCTCACTTAGATGGTCATTTGCTCTTATCAAAGTTGGGGATTTACTTATAAACATGTAAGCGATTATCATCGTAATAGCTGTAATTCTCATCGTGCTCTTTGCAATCATGGAATGGTATTCATCAATATCGCGTTTCTCATTCTATGATGTCTCTTTATTGGAATAGCAATTGACTCGATCATACTGAATTCTTATATCAAGTGAATTATCGATGCTATGTCTTTTACGATAGCTACAAATCTTGATTACTCACAACTTTTTTGGGAGATGAAACAAATCTTCAAATTCATGTGCACATCAACTTCTTTGAGACTTAGAAACTTGTTCATCCAATTACAAGTGATTATTGAAAATTCTTTGAAATTGATGTTGTGGACCGAGAAGAATCATTGATGAATAACAACTATACGACTCGACCAATTGGCGGTGACAGACGTAGAGGCGGAGTCGGAAAGGACATTGCCTAATTGAACTTATTCGAGAGACAACGCTTCCTTTCTTGTGTGGGAAAGAAACTACTTAATTCTTAATGTAAAGATATTGAATAAAATTGAAATCTAGCTAGCTATTCTGTCGATCTTATTAATAATTGGCACGCGACATCACAGTTCTTGTAAGAAAGTAATAATGTTTCAAACTCGATTTTATCTTTTATCAAGCAGTCTTTTGTTTTCATTTTCATCGGTTGCCGTGATTACCTTCTAGAATGGTGTTTGGCATTGAAATGACAAGGCATAAGGAGATCGAACCTTAAACAATAAAGGCAACTTAGAATAATATTGTCTTTTGAAATATGTTCCTACCTTAAAATTTTCTTTTTCTTAAATTGACATTAAATTAATTTGATCCCGCGTTATTATCCACCGACCGTGATAGCTTATTCCAATTAGTTCTCTTTTATTTTGATTATGTGATTCCCATTCTAAGACAAAAACCAAAGTGAATGAACCTAAAAACAAATAGTGGCATTCTATATATTCATTGGAAGAGTTTGATGGAGGATTCTATAATCCCCGAGAAATCGTTTCTCGGGAATCGGTGACCATTGGATTACAAAATAACAGATATCGACCAATGGCTGAAAACTTCAAAAACTTTAGATGTTTTAAGACACTTTGTACAGGAATAAACATAATAATGACCGTAGAATAGGTCCACCGAGAGATCATAGAAGTCCCTTTGTTTGCATTGAAGAGAATTTTCATATGGCACGCATATTCGACTTTGGAGAGTTTCCAACCAATCGTCATCATACATAAGCCTGCACGACCGGAATTCTCAAAACATGCCGTACGAATTACATCACTGTCATTACGAGGAGTGGATGCATAAAAACTCAGGTTGATTTACCAATTTTCGGCACATCTGCTAGTCAAGAGAAGTCAATGCACTCTCAACAGCAGGCGTTCCTATAAGAAGGCAAGTCTTTAGGACCAGAACCCCCTAAATGTTTGCCTTGTAAGGGAAAGATAAAAGCAGACAGCACCCAAAATTAGGAGGAGAATGGCACCGAAACGAGAGCAGCATCAACATCAGCAGTGTCATATAGCTACAAAGACCATTCTTCAGCTCAAGGGTTTCTGAGGATGGTCTAACTAGATGCAAATGTGCCCTGGTTCGAGCACTAGATGCTCATGCAGAGGGATTATAAAAGGAAGAAGAACAGTGAAAATGACCGAATTGGAGGAGTTCACTGCCTAACAATAGAAAGAAGAGACCAAATTTAATGAGAGAAACATAGTGAAGTGGAGCTAGCTCCTTTATGCTGGAGCTACAAGGGAAAGAAACAAGCCCAACTCTGAAGTCTGCAGCTTACAACGACATCATGTGAATGTTCATGCCATGCCGTGCGAATCTGTAAAGTGACAGAATATCAATCGACCCGATATCCAGAGAAGTCACTTTGGAGATTAGTAATGATTCATGACGGCACACATTGCAGCGGCTTGTAAAGATTTACTTCTCTTCATCTAAAGCTTGCCAGTGCATTGCTAAAACATTCAAACATGAAACTAGGTCTTGCACTGAAGGTCCAAGAAACTACACGATACAGCATTGGACAAGCAATTTTGTGCATCCACATGGTGCCCAATGGGAGATACAACAGCGTTAAGTATAGATATTCATTCCATAAAAATTGGTGTCTGACTCAGTCGAGTGGATCCACCGTAATTGTTGTATACAATACAAGTTTCTATGTCTTGTAACAGCAAATGCAAAAATACTCAAGAGAGCTAAACAAGGTCAACAACAAGAAGATAATTCAGTGGCAAAATGACATGCCCATGTTATTGGGAGTGTATGGTGTATAGAATCCCAACAGGACTGTATGCTCATGATCACTTATCTTATTCGATCCTCTAATCCGGCTACGATAAACCACTCAAGAATTCAATCTGCTGATCAAACAATGGTAAATCAAAGTCAAAATTGAGTGAAACCTACCGATCCTCATTCTTCCATCTGTCCCTCTTTGGCAGCTTTAGAACTCCGGAAATCCTTCTTCAACTCCGAGACCCTCTTGACACAATCCACCTTCGTCTTCCCTGGGACGGCAGCCGCGATCTTCTCCCACCTCATCGGCGCATCCTTCGGAAACGCCTTCAATGCATTGAGCAGCGCAATGTCTTCCCCGCTGCTCCATTCACTCTCTCTCCTGACCTCGCCACCGCCGTTACCGTCCGCCTCCTCATTTAGCCTCTCGTCCAGAGGCTTCCTGTTCTTCAAGAACTGCGCATATGAGTCCTTGTCGCTCGACTTCTTATCGGCCAATTCCTTGGCTTTCTTGATCACGCTCTCCACCCCGTGAGCCCCATTGAAGGCCTCCGCGATGATCTCCCACCGCCTCGGCTTCCCCGCCGGATGCTTTACCAGCTGCTTCCTCAAGAGCTCGATCTCATCCTCACTCCAATCATTCTCCTTCTCCTTCCCCTTCCCCTTCTCCTTCTCCCGAAACCCTAGATCACTCTTCCCCTGAATCGCTACCCCATTTCCCTCGCTTTTCTTCCCCAATCGATCATCAATTTCAGCAATTGGCGGTGAAACCACAGCATTATTACCTGGAGGCTGCCCTTTCGGCCGCTTCTGAGACGGCTTCTTCTTCGCATCCTCCCCGGCCGGGGGCTGCTGCGGATCCGGGAACTCGACGACCGGGCCGTGGCCGACGCGGACGGAGCCGCCAGTGAGGGAGGACGGGGCGAAGGGGCCGACGAGGAGCGAGAGGGAGAGCCAGAGGAGGAGGGACCGGGAGGGCTCGGAGGGGACGTAGAGGAGCGCGAGGGAGATGAGGACGGCGGAGAGCGCGGTGGTGGCGACGAGGAAGGGCTTGTTCGGCAGCCGCCATTGACCGGCGGCGGAAGGAGAGGAAGAGGAAGACGACGACGACGGAGGAGGAGGAGGAGGAGGAGGAGGGTTCGCGCGCGCTTGGAAGAGGAAGCGGGGGCGGCCCTCGTCGACGAACTCCATGGGATCTCCGGCACTCCTCCGAGACTGTAAGGTCACGCCATTTTCTGCAGCTCGCGAGTTTGGTGGTCGAATACGGTAGATGATTGGGCGGGCTGAGAGCGGGCCTGGCTGGACCCGACCGGGCCCAAGGATAGAATTTCAATTTTTCTGAAAAATTATCCAAAAAATTCTAAATTTATTACAATTTTGACAATTTAATCCTAAATATTTCAATTTTATCAACTGAATTTCAATTTTTTTTTACTTTTTGTTAATTGTATCCATTTGCCAATTTTAACTGAAAATTATAGACGTAAACACGATAAAAAATGATATGGACATTTTTAAATAATATTATCATAATTTATTTTTTCATTTTTTTGGTTTTTTTTCTTTTTTTTTTTTTTTATACCTTTTTGGGTTTTTCTAGGATGAGGACCGGTGTGAGTGGCTAGCCAACCCTTGTTGGCACTAGCTAAGGGTGTCATGGCCCTCACCAACCACAACGAGGACATCGCGTCCTTGCCCACACTTGATGAGGCCCGCATTGCCCTTGCTGTGGTTGGCAAGGGCATTGGGCTAGGGCTGCCAGGCCCTTGACCGACATAAGCTCTTGACTTACTTTAAGCTTTTGCTTCATTCATGTTGACATAATGGCTATGCCCCATGAGATTGAGCTCCTCCACTGTAAAAAAAAATGATGTAGGCCCAAGTTGAGACAATTTAGGATGCGTTTATTTTGTTGAAAATTTCATTATAAAGGAAAATATTCTTCATGAAAATCATTTTCAAGTGTCGAATAAAGAATGTACCGATTTTATTATTAAGTTTTAGGATAGCAACCCTCACAAACTACATTCAGATTGAGTCCAATTTCTCGTCTAAAAGATTAATCTACTAAGACTTAACTCATATCACATGTACTCACTAAAATCCCCAAACTAAATGCATGCTAGCTAGTGAAACTAAGCTAGATTTAGGACTAAGGTCACACAACCAGATCGGGACATATTTCTAAGCTATATTCTTCTTTTTTTTCATTTTTATATTTTTATGTCTTTTATCTTTAGAAAAAACGTATATTACCTAAACGTTTGAGAGATGAAATACAGTGCAAGTTGCTTTCATACTAAGTTTTCCTACTTACTTTAATATCCTAATCCTGCGATGAGAAAAGGAGAAATGGAACAAAGGACGTGACCATGAACTCTACATGAAAAGTAATACGTAATAACCAAGAATTACTACATAATAATCATGTGATGAATGCTGGAGAGGCCGAAAATATGTTTTGGTAGGCCCGACTACAGTTGTTCATCCTGGCACCTCTTTGGGTGTTGAAAGAGAGGAAGACCTCCATATTAAGGGGAAAGAAGTGGTTATTTACCAAGAGATCTGCTGGGATGAGTTCCATGCGAAAAAAGTATGGGGAAGAAAGAGGACTTGAGGAAGTTGCACAAAATCATTAAACCCTCAAAGCAAAGAAAAAGCTTAAGAGGTATAACCATTATAACTCTCCCCAAATGAGCTTGCTACACTTGATGAATCTTAGTAGCAAGAGACCCCAATTAGAGTTTCGACTAACACAACTAAATGGGCTTTGGTGGCTAGCCCTAATAAGCCATTGGGTTATAAACTAACGTCCTTTATTGGAACTTTCAAGAGTTAGGCACACCCTTGACAATTTAAGCTCTAAGGGCATTGGCAGCCCAAGATAGGCCTAGTGTGATCTTCTTAATTAGGACTAAAAACCAGGATTCTGTTATCTTGCGTATGAGGAAGCGAGTTAAAATTTTAGTCCAGCTTTGTGGTGAAACTAATAGGGACTGGGGGGGATAGCCATTTTGTGGAATGAAATGGTAGTGATCGAATTGAATCGGCTTCAAAGGAGACGATAAATGTAATACACGATGATTCGCTCGAAGGATAAAAATGCAAATGATTTTTATTCATGCCCCAAATGATTTTAGAGAAAGATTGACCCTTTTGGGACAAGTTGAGGCAAATCAGCAGTATGGATGCTCTCTCCTAGGTTTCTTTGGGGGATTTTAATGAAATTCTTTACCATTGAGAGAAAGCTGGAGGACGAATAGTGGACCATTATTGTTTAGTTGCATTTCGAGAGTGCTTGAATGATTGCTCCCTCATGGAAGTTGAGTGTGAGGGGTGTGCATTTACATGGGCTAATAATAGGGAAAGAGCATGGTTTGTTAAGGAGAAACTGGATAGAATCATTTGCAATATAGAATGGCAATCATGTTTCTTAGAGGCATAAACCTTTGGTCTCCCAACTATATGATCTAACCATAGCCCCTTATTGCTCTCTTTATTTGCAAAGCTAGTTAAAAGAAAAAAAGAATTTCGATTTGAAGCTTTTTGAGCTGATAATCCATAATGTTAAGAAGTTGTTGCTAATGCATGGAATTCATATTCTGTGGAAAACATGAAACTTTTTGAAAAGCTGGATTTAGTCTCAAGAGTTTTGGGAAAGTGGAGTAAAGAGAAATTCCCAACCAATCAGCATAATTGGAGCTCTTAATCAAGAACTCCAGAACATCATGAATTATCGGGGAGATTCCTTTAATAAGGATAGAATGCTAAGTATTAAAGGGGAAATTGAAGACCTTTTACAGATGTGAGAAGATGTATTGGGGTCTACATTCGAGAATTAATTGGCTAAAGTGGGGAAATAAAAACACAAAGTATTTTCATGCAACTACTATTCAGAGAAGAAATCAGAACAGACTACCGGCTATGGTGGCTTTGCTGGGTAGGTTTCAGTGATACTTTGAGGGAGAGGTGAGAGGTTCGAAGCCCTTGCAACGCAAGGGGGCGGGTGGAGTTACCTGGTGACTTACCCGGTGGCATGGGGTGGTGGTTTCCCCATGTTGCCCTAGGTTCTTCCTGTCGGCTATCGGCTTTCGGGGTTTCCTGGGTCACCAAAAAAAAAAAAATCAGAATAGAATCTTTATGATGAAGTCTACATATAATGACTAGATTTTGGATGAAAATATTCTTATGCAAAAAATAGTTGATTGTATAGTGAACTATACCCTTCAGTGGGGCCTCAAAACTTTTACCTATAATTGAGTTATGTCCATATATAATCCAGGTTGAGACGAATGAGTTTTTTACTGCACAAGTCACCATGGTGGAGGTTAATGAGGTGGTTTCTCAGCTAGGATCCACAAAAGCTCTGGGCCTAGATGGACTAAATGGTATCTTTTTTAGACATCATTGGAATGTCATTAAATTTTGGAAGTCTTTGCTACAGTGAATTCCTTCTTTTGTATGGGTAGATTATGCCTTGAAATGAATAGAACCCATATCTCCCTTATTCCAAAATCCTCTCACCCTAAAAAGCTTGAGCAATTTCAACCCATCAACCTTTGCAATTTTGCTTATTAGATTATATCCAAAATTTTGGCAAATATACTTAAGAAGTGGTTGCCTGATTTGATAGCTAAGGAACAAAGTGCTTTTGTTAGTGGTAGACAAATCCAAGATAATATTCTTATTGTACACAAGGTTCTACACCAGCTGCGATCAAGAATCGACGGAAAAAATTTCAAGCTGTTTTGAAATTAGATATGTAGAAAGCTTATAATCGTGTTGAGTGGGATTTTTTAAAAGCATGCATAATTTAAATGAGTTTTAGTGATAAGTGGATTAGGTGGGTTATGCAGTGCGTCGGAACAGTCTCTTTTTAGTGTTGAGTTTAATGGTGAATCTCTCTCTTATTTCAACCTAATCAGAGGTATTAGATAGGGTGATCATCTTTCCCCCTATTTGTTTATTTTAGTTGTAAATTGCCTATCTTTTTTTATGAAGAACGCAGTGGCTAATGAAAGCATATGAGGCATTAAGTTGAACAAATATTGTCCAACTCAATCCCACCTACTGTTTGTGAATGATTCCATCTTTTTCTTAGATGGTACTATCTTAGAATGTCAGAATGTTTCGCTATTGGGGTGCATCGAAGAAAATCATGTTCACATGGATTTTGGGGAGAGTTAATATGAAATTGGAAGGTTGAAAGGAACAACCAATCTCAAAAGCAGGAAAGGAGATTTTGGTGAAGACAATAGTTTAAGCACTTCCTCAATATGTAATGTTCATCTTTAAAATCCCGATTTCAATTTGTAAAGTAATTGAACAGAAGAGTGCTAATTTCTTGGGATAAATAGCAAATCAAAAACTGGCCTGCATTGGAAAATATGAGATATTTTGAAGATGAGAAAGGATAAAGGAGGAATGGATCTTAGAGATTTGGTTTCTATCAATAAAGCTATGCTAGGAAAACAAGCTTGGCGATTAGCTCAAAATCTAGAGTCTTTATAGAGTAAAATCTTTAAAGAAATCTATTTCAATCAAGAGGATTTCTAGAGGGCTAAGAGAGGAGCGAGGCTATCTTGAGAATGACAAAATTTGCTTATGAGTAGGGAAGCCATATCCCACTCAGTTATGTGGTCGATTGGAAATGGCGAAAAGGTGAACATCTCGAAGGATAAATGGCTGAAACGAGGAGTCTCAGGGGGGCTGACAAACAAAGATGATCCGATTATGGTTTTGGAACTCATAAATTATGAAGAGCAACAGTAAAATAATCTTGCTTGACCTCTTTGATGATCAGACGGTTTAAGAAATCTTGACCATCAACATCAGACCTCAAAGTTCACAAGACAAGCTTGTTTGGACTAGGACGAAAAATAGTTACTATACAGTTAAAAATGGCTACAATCAACTTAGAGATAAACTGAAAAACATGCAGAGAAATGAATTAGCTACCTCATCTTTCCAAACACCCAAATCTCTATGGCAAGCAATGTGGAACATGCAGATAGAATCCAAAGTCAAGATATTTATCTGGTCTCTATGCCAAAATGAAATTGCAACCAAGGAAAATCTATGGAAACATAAGATTGTACCTAATCTGATTTGATCCTTATTTTGAAAAGGATGGAGACCATTTAGCACATATTCCTCCTTTGCCCATGGACCCAGCAAGTATTGTCGGACCTCAACTTGAACTTGACGATTGGCAATAAGCATATAACCAAATTCGAAGTATGGTTGATAAATTTCTTAGAAAAAGGGATTGATGCATTGCCTTTGGCTACTATGGCGTCTATTCTGTGGAGTATTTGGAAATTCAGCAACAATTTTGTGTTTGGAGGAAAAATCCTAAACGCGCAACAAACCATGGAATCAACAAGATTTATACAAGCAAACTTCACTAAATGGAACACTCAGAAGTTGACAATAAGGAGGCAACGAGATCTTATCAGAGGACAACGTTGGATATCGCTGAAAGAGGGAGCCTTAAAACTTAACGTCGATGGATCCTTTGTTGAAGGCTCAATAGATGGAGCAATTGCTCGTATATGCTGTGACCACACCAATAGTCTCATTGCTGGCTTCGCAAAGTCGGCAAAGGCATCGTTTGTGGTACAAGTGGAATCCTAGCTTTGTTGGAGGCACCCACCTTCGTCTCCAAAGCTTGTTTTCAGTTTAAGTCGTACTTTCTTGAGTCTGAGGAAATTGATCTGGTAAAAGTTCTGACAAGTCAAGCCACAAATCGATTTAACTGGGAATAGCAGTTGCTACTTAATAATTGCTTGGACCTCCTTTCAACCCATCCACATGTTACTCTAGCCCATTGTCCTAAGTTGTCTAATTCCGTTGCAGATTGGGTTACGAAAGCCTAGATATTACATAGCCTTCCTTATAATTGGCTTTTGGTCCCGTCCCAACCCCTTTCGACTCTGCTTTGTTTGGATGCTCTTCTCATGGGTTTTCTGAACTCGTATTAGTAATGATATATATCTCTCTTTGACCAAAAAAATAAAAATTCTAAACAACTAGAAGACGCCACTGGATCTTCCATTCCTTGTGATTTTTGCAGCATCGAACCTATGTTTCGTAGAGATTGTTGTTGTGTTCTTTGTTTTAAAGCCACCACATCAATTTATTCGCAAGTGAATAGTTATCGATTGGCTGAATCGGAGGTATTTTTTACTCATACAATGCGAAATATATTTTGCTTTCGTAAGTAACGGATTAAATATTATTTTGCTTGTAAAAGTACCACGTTAAATACCTTTTGCTCCTTTGGTTGTAGCTTACGATATCTCATCTTACATATGTAATTTGTGATATGAAAAAAAGATTTTGAGTTTGCAATAGGAATGATTTTTTCGAATGAATATCATAGATATGTGTGGCATATGCAATTAGTAAATGATTTAGAGTATGGAAGGTTAAGATCATCAGAAATGATAAAGGAGAAATAACTCAATGGACTTTTATATGTAATTGTAAGAGACATTCTGTCAACTCATGTGATCCAAAAAAAAAAAAAAATGAGATGTTTAAAATTAGATGCGGTTGTCTTGCTCTGTCAAATGTAAGGTTGACAATGATGTTTTTGAAGTCATAGAATATATTTTCAACATAAGCATGCATATATCGGAAGATCAAAAGCACTTGATAAGATGTGAAAGAATGATGTGTGATACATGCAAGGTTATTTTAGTTGACATGGCTAAAATTGGCATTGTAGGGAGTATGGCATTTAAGTTCTCGGTAAATGAAATAAAGAAAGCCAAACTTGGGTTTCCATCTTGTGCGATTGTCAAAATATTTGGTAGATTAGAAGATCTAATAATATGAGTGGGGAATATTATCAGACTCTTCCGAATCATTTTCATTGCATACATATGGACTCAATGCTTTTCTACACTTTGCAAGAAGATCAAGATGTTAGATTGACAACTCTATTTTGGAGAGATAGTTTGTCCAAATTTGATTATAAAATTTTGTTGATGTGCTAGTGTTCGATACCATGTATTGTACCAATAAACATAACATGATATGTGTATTTTTTGTTAGGGTCAATCACCATTAAAAGAATACTTTACTCGGTTGCGGTGTTTTGTTAGACGAGATTGCAAATTCGTTTACTTGGCTATTTGAGATGTACTTGAAATCTATGGGAAATAATGCTCCGAAAACCACATTTGTGGATTAAGACCAAGCCATGGTGTAAGTCATTAGAACGGTGTTTTTGGATACATAACACCATTTATGCACTGAGCACATTAAGAAAACTACCAATTAAAACATTCCATATCTTTACCATAAGTTGGGGGTTAATGATAAATATTTCTCAAACCTTACATATAGATGCAAATTGGAGGATAAATTTGAATTTACCTAGAGGGAAATGGAAGAGGAGTGGAGCACTGAGAATACTAATTTACTTCATAAATTATACGATCTTAGACATAAATGAAGTTAAGCTTTTGGTCATGATACTTTTACATGTAGTATAAGATCAAGTCAAAATAGCAAGAGTATCAATAATGTCCCCAAACGCATGTCGAATAAGATATTGACCCTTGTAGAATTTGTCCATCATTATGAAGAACAACTTAAATGCATTAGAGAAATTGAAAGTCAAAATGAATATAATTGTTGAGGTAAGCCCAAATTGTAGGTTTTGAATAATTGGATACCAAGTAAGTGCAAACTTGTAAGGAAATAAAAAATATCTCAACGTCGGAAATTTTTTTGGAATCTTATTGTAGGATGGAAAACTCTAAATTCTTAATTACATAAGAGATATAATAGGATTGTTGACCTATGTATTTTTTTTTTTTTATGAAAACATGTAAAAACAACTAGTTAAGGATATTTAGGAAAGTAAAGAACGATTAAATCCCTTAAAGGTAGGATGAATGGCACGAATTAGTGAATCAATGGAGTGAAGAAAAGTTAGGGATGATTAACATCTTTTATATTGATGGACAGTAACATGTATTTTTCTGACCGTTTGGATCTTTTTCACTGGTAACGAAAGTTTGATTTACAGTCAACAAAATGATAAATGATAAGAATCAATGACATTTTTGTAAATATGAATTTAGAGCCAATTTCAAAAGTTTGCTTTATAATAATTATAGACTCCAAAAAATCCAAAGTGAGTGCCTGAGCGAGTCAAGCAAACTAAAAACACAATAAGTTGGATTTCTAATATTCCCAGTTTGCACTTTATGCGGTAATCCTCAAAATATGGTAAGAGAATCTCCAATTATCCAAGACATGCTCAAATTAGGGTAAGAGAATCTCGAATTATCCAATTGCATACCATGAGTACTTATTGTCTAACCTAGTAAAGCAAGCGTGAATTTCAATTGAGATCCGGAAAATAAATGTAACAAAAAAAAAAAAAACTCAGATAATTCTATCAGCAGGTGAATATGAATATATAGCAAGTTAATTACTGCTCATTCAATTTCAAATCTTGCATTCACTCTAACTCTGAAGATATCATACTTAAAACATCTATATAAACCCACTTCAAGAGGACTCATGACACATATCTTCCACATCTATCTCTAATAATCAATCCTAAAATACTCTCTGCATAATCATACCTCAGACAATCAAGTCATCGTACTTGAAAATGGAGAAGGGTCAAGCCAAGTTCAGTGCATTGGTCATTCTATTGGTGGCAGCATCTAGTAGGTTTCTTTGTTTCTTTCTTTTGGTCGAAATCTAGTAGGTTTCTTTCATCTCTCATTTATTATTAATATCATTTCTAAATAGAACTGCGCTAATGAATTTTCCAAAACACTCCTCTTTTAAGGTCTCACTGTCTCACAAGCTGCAGAAGGAGGAGGCGTTTGTATTCCAGAGCAGTGTGAATCCGGGTATCGTCCCATCTTTAAAGATGGCAAATGTATATGTGTTCCATCGGAGCGCTAGGTCTTCTTGAACGGTGCCATATGTATTCCAAAGATGTGTGATACCAGGTCTCATCCAGTCTTTAGAAACGGCAAATGTATATGTGTTCCATTAGAGCATCGGCTCTCAGGTGTTTGGTGAGCGTGTCTGTGAAGGAGGGAAAGCAAGAATAAAAGGGAATAAGAGAGACTTGCGCTGCATGTGTAAGAGATTTTTATGAATCAATGTTGCTTTTATTAAAATGGGTTGATGTTATTGAGTATTTGATTTATTCTTTTGGCGGTCTAAAAAATTTCCGTTGCAACGACCTTGGTTGAACATCGCGACTTCAATCCAGTTATTCCTGTCATCAATAGCAACAGTGGAGGATGCTCGAGATGTGATTTCGTAACTTCTCCAAGATTCGGTGGCTCTCCTCTCCAGTTAGATTTTGGTATAGGTCTAGAACTTTACTCTCCTAATACAGATTTGAGACTTCCTAAGAAGCGATTGATTTCTGCTATTTCAACATGTTGTGATTGTCTCTATATGGAAATGATGTTGAGTACATTAAACCTAAGCACACACCACAAGCTGTAGCTATTAGAGCGGGAGTTCTTAGCATGTGCTTGACATAGCAAAAGATATAGTCGGAAAAGAATTCCAAAGGATAATTTTTATTCTAAACAATGAAGCGCCGTTTACAATGTCTTAGGCGCCCGTTTATAGGAAGGTTACCCTTTAGGAAACAATCAAATAATTAAAATTAAATAATTGCATTGAGGAAAATCATTGTTAAGGGTAAAGTCTTCAAAATGCATCTTGAGAATCTGCAAAACACGTCCAGAATCTTTGGAGGCCTAGAAATCAAGAAAAAGTGTGTTTTAAAGGTCAAACGTTGCCCAAATCGGTGTAGTCCATTTACAATTTCGAAGACCTCACTGTCCTTTTCGATTTGATATGTTGTATGCGTCAAAACTCCTCTCGAATAAAAAGTTATGACCGTTTGAAGTTGGCCCGTCATTTGTGGCGTAGGTGGGACCGTCTATTCTCATGATGCTCGAAAGCATTTACCAGCTATTCTACATTTGTGTCCCCAACTTCAGAAGAACTTGATTCCAAGTTATTTTCACGATAAAGGGAAGTATATGGAGAATGATTCACAAATAGGTTTGCCACATTGAATATCGGGAGATGTTGGGGTCGCCCAAAAGATCAACAACATAGGCATTGTCATTGATATAAGGACAAAAAAAAATGATGATGGTGACTCTATGTCTAGCCCTCCCATTGTCAACATTACAAAACAGAAGTAAAAAGGAAGAAGAAGAAGAAGAGGAAGGAAAAAAAGATCAAAAGTAGCCCCGAGATAAGTTTGGCCCCGAGATGATGGTGCAAAAAACTTGAAGGGGCCGAAGACGACAAGCAGAAGAAGTGCCTTCAAAAAGATGACCAAGCTTTTGCTCCTTTGATTCTAGTGCTACATCAAGTAGACATATGTGAAGCTAAACGTACTTCTCAGACAGAGATATCTATCTCGAAGGAGGAAAACGTGTTTAGAATTAAAAACAAAAAGGAAAGGCAAACGTATTGATTTGATTCCAAAGATTGTTCCTAGAAGATGAGAGCTTAGGGCTACCTCAGCATATCGAGCAAACACAGAGCCGTATACATTGCTGCTCAAACCTTTCATGCCGCTGCAGGATAATCAACTACTCTCTCCAGACCAATATGTGCATCAGAATTCACAGGACGTTTCCCAAGTACCACTGAAACTTCCGGATGGTTTTGGTAGATTGGGGGATCCCAATTTTTACAATATGTCTTACTTACCGGAGGTTCCAAATTCTTTTAAGGAATCGACACCTCTGAACCCTCAAGAAGATGTTGATATGGAGAATCTTACGGTGCTAGAAAAAGTTTTGAGCGACGGCTAAGAACTAGATTCATTTGTATAATTTTCAAGTATTTATTATTGTTGAGCCAAGAGTGAGTGGTGAGCAAACTTCTCAAATCATTAATAAACTTCGCTTTCCTAATCATACTCGAGCTAAGACACAAGGTTTTTCAGGAGGAATGTGGTTATTATGGTAGGACGCTTCTTTTACTATGGAATTAGTATGGATAGATCCTCAATTTATTCACTTTCAAATGAAAAAAGGGGGCTAATCGTATATGGTGTTTAACTGTTGTTTATGTCAAACTCGTTGAACTAAGTAAAATACAGTTGAAGGCTATGCCCCAAGATTGAGCTCTTTCATCTTGAAAAATGACGTGGACCCAAGTCGAGACCATCTAATATCTGAGCTCAACTCGTCTTCTCTCTCTCTCTCTCTCTGCGTGCTAGATGATTATTATATAGTCTACTCCAGTCTATATTGCATCGAGTGTAATTTATCTATGGAAAATATTTAACGTCAATAACGTGCGCAAAGATAATAAATAGTAAATAACTAGCGATTGCACATGTGCGGCATGCATGCATGCATGTAAGAAACTGGGCAGATGACTTAATCAGTACATATTCGAATTATTAAATTATGGGACGAAAATTTTGATAAAAAATTACTTTACAAAAAATTGGTTAAGTACATATGCAAAGAGAAAAATTATCTCAACATCTGAAATATTTTAGGAATCTTGTTGCAGGATGGAAAGCTCTGAAATCTAAATCTTTAAATTATATGAGAGATATAATAGGATTGTCGACTTTTGTATTTTTCTATAAACACAATATGTAAAAACAATTAGTTAAGGGTATTTAGGAAAGTAAAGAATTATTAAATCGCTTAAATGTTGGATGAATGGCATGAATTAGTGAATAAATGGGCGAAAATTGTGGGTGATTATCATCTTTTATATTACTGGACAATAACATGTACTTCTCAAACTGTTTTGATCTTTTTCACGGCTGAAGAAAGTTTGATTTACGGTCAACAAAACTATAAACGATAAGAAAATCAATGACATTTTTGTAAATATGAATTAGGTGCAAAATTCAAAAGTTCGATTTATCATATTGGTGGACTCCAAAAAAATCCAAATTAAAGTCCTCAGCAAGTGATGCAAACTAAGCAGCCGCTGAAGAGAAAAAGCTTAAAACCCAGTGAGTTGGATTTCTAATATTCACACTTCGCACTTTGAGCGGTATTATTTGCATATTTTTATCGGGTCAAACAATGATATTTTAGAAAGCAAAAAAAGAAAAAACAGAAAGAGAAAGGGAGAGCGTTTGTCTAGGGAGGAAATATATACATGATACATGTTTTTTCTGATTATGATAGGAGAATCTTGAATTATTTAAGAAATGTTCAAATTATGGTAGAAGAATCTCGGATTATTCAATTACATATAACAAGTACTTATTGTCTTATCTTGAAAAGCAAGTGGGCATTTCAACGGAGACCTATGAAATAAATGCAACAAAAAAAATCCAATAATTATAAGAATATATAGCAAGTTAATTAGTACTCATTCTGAGCCAAAAAAAATAAAAAATTACTATTCATTCAATTTTGAATCTTGCATTTACTCTAAATCTAAAAATATTAGACTTTAAACATCTATATAAACCCACTTCCAGGGGCCTCATACACATATCTGCCACAGTTATCTCTAATAATCAAGCGTAAATTTTCTCACTATAATCCTTAAAGACTCTCTGCACAATTATACCTCAGACAATCAAGCCAAAATACTTGGAAATGGAGAAGGGTCAAGCCAAGCTCAGTGCATTAGTCATTATATTGGTGATTGCATCCAGTATGTTTCTTTCATCTCTCATTTGTTATTATTATTTATCAATGTAGAATTGCACTAATGAATTTTCCAAACTTCCCTTCTTTAAAGGTTTCGGTGCCTCACAAGCTGCAGCAAGAAGAAAACCTTGTTTTCTAGACGGCGACGGCAAAGATGATGTGTGTCCTGTCGGGTATCATCCCATAGTGATAGATCTCCAATGTTTCTGTGTTCCGTCACAGCGCCAGGATACCTCAGCTGATCGGGAAGGAAACGGAGGTTGTAGTCCAAAGCTTTGTCCTAATGGGTCTCGTATGGTCTTTGCGCACGGCAAATGTTTCTGCGTTCCATCAAAGCGCCCAGATATCTCGGTGAATCAGGTTGGAGGAGGCGCTTGTAATCCGGAGATGTGTCGTGACGGGTTTCTTTCCATCCATGAAAACGGCAAATGTGTATGTGTTCCATGGGAACGCAAACATTGATTGTTGTGTATAGTGAATTTGTCTATGAGATGAGAGGAAGCAAGAATAAAAGGGAATAAGAGAGAGGTGGACCGCATGTGTCGTCAATTTTGTTTGGCCGAGGAGAGGAACCTACGAGTATACGATCCAAATCAACTTCAAACCCCACGAAATCGAACGGCCACCGCCCCGCCCCTAGATTCGCCTGCCACTCTCCCACCAATGTCCAGCCCCAGGAGAGCCAAGCGCCTCGTCACGCTGTACCACCCGCTCCGGCGCAAGCTGTACTCGCTCCTGCGCAAGCTCGACTCGTGCAGCAGCGTCGCGGAATTCAGATTGAATCCAATTTCTCGTCTAAAAACTTAATCTACTAAGACTTAACTCATGTCAAATGTACTCACTAAAATCCCCAAACTAAATGCATGCTAGCTAAGTGAAACTAAGCTAGATTTAGGACTAAGGTCACACAACCAGATCGGGACATATTTCTAAGCTATATTCTTTTTTATATTTTTTATATTTTTATGTATTTTATCTTTAGAAAAAACATATATTACCTAAACGTTTGAGAGATGAAATACAATGCAAGTTGCTTCCATACTAAGTTTTCCTAATTACTTTAATATCCTAATCATGCGATGAGAAAAAGGAGAAATGGAACAAAGGACGTGACCGTGAACTCTACATGAAAAGTAATACGTAATAACCAAGAATTACTAAAGAATAATCATGTGATGAATGCTAGAGAGGCCGAAAATATGTTTTTGGTAGGCCCGACAGCAGTTGTTCATCCTGGCACCTCTTTGGGTGTTGAAAGAGAGGAAGACCTCCATATTAAGGGGAAAGAAGTGGTTATTTACCAAGAGATCTGCTGGGATGAGTTCCATGCGAAAAAAGTATGGGGAAGAAAGAGGACTTGAGGAAGTTGCACAAAATCATTAAACCCTCAGCAAAGAAAAAGCTTAAGAGGTATAACCATTATAACTCTCCCCAAATGAGCTTGCTACACTTGATGAATCTTAGTAGCAAGAGACCCCAATTAGAGTTTCGACTAACACAACTAAATGGGCTTTGGTGGCTAGCCCTAATAAGCCATTGGGTTATAAACTAACGTCCTTTATTGGAACTTTCAAGAGTTAGGCACACCCTTGACAATTTAAGCTCTAAGGGCATTGGCAGCCCAAGATAGGCCTAGTGTGATCTTCTTAATTAGGACTAAAAACCAGGATTCTGTTATCTTGCGTATGAGGAAGCAGTTAAAATTTTAGTCCAGCTTTGTGGTGAAACTAATAGGGACTGCAGGGGGATAGCCATTTTGTGGAATGAAATGGTAGTGATCAGAATTGAATCGGCTTCAAAGGAGACGATAAATGTAATACACGATGATTCTGCTCGAAGGATAAAAATGCAAATGATTTTTATTCATGCCCCAAATGATTTTAGAGAAAGATTGACCCTTTTGGGACAAGTTGAGGCAAATCAGCAGTATGGATGCTCTCTCCTAGGTTTCTTTGGGGGATTTTAATGAAATTCTTTACCATTGAGAGAAAGCTAGAGGACGAACAGTGGACCATTGTTGTTTAGTTGCATTTCGAGAGTGCTTGAATGATTGCTCCCTCATGGAAGTTGAGTGTAAGGGGTGTGCATTTACATAGGCTAATAATAGGGAAAGAGCACGGTTTGTTAAGGAGAAACTGGATAGAATCATTTGCAATATTAAATGTCGATTGTGTTTCTTAGAGGCATAAACCTTTGGTCTCCCAACTATAGGATCTAACCATAGCCCCTTATTGCTCTCTTTATTTGCAAAGCTAGTTAAAAGAAAAAAAGAATTTCAATTTGAAGCTTTTTGGGCTGATAATCCATTATGTCAAGAAGTTGTTGCTAATGCATGGAATTCATATTATGTGGAAAACATGAAACTTTTTGAAAAGCTGGATTTAGTCTCAAGAGTTTTGGGAAAGTGGAGTAAGTAGAAATTCCCAACCAATCAGCATAATTGGAGCTCTTAATCAGGAACTCCAGAACATCATGAATTATTGGGGAGATTCCATTAATAAGGATAGAATGCTAAGTATTAACGGGGAAATTGAAGACCTTTTACAGATGTGAGAAGATGTATTGGGGTCTACATTCGAGAATTAATTGGCTAAAATGGGGGAATAAAAACTCAAAATATTTTCATGCAACTACTATTCAGAGAAGAAATCAGAATAGAATATTTATGTTGAAGTCTACATATAATGACTGGATTCAAGATCAAAATATTCTTACGCAAAAAATAGTTGATTGTATAGTGAACTGTACACTTCAGTGGGGCCTCAAAACTTTTAACTTATAATTGAGTTATGTCCATGTATAATGCAGGTTGAGATGAATGAGTTTTTTACTGTAGAAGTCACCATGGTGGAGGTTAATGAGGTGGTTTCTCAGCTAGGATCCACAAAATCTTTGGGCCTAGATGGACTAAATGGTATCTTTTTTAGACATCATTGGAATGTCATTAAATTGGAAATCTTTGCTACAATGAATTCCTTCTTTTGTATGGGTAGATTATGCCTTGAAATGAATATAACCCATATCTCCCTTATTCCAAAACCCTCTCACCCTAAAAAGCTTGAGTAATTTCAACCCATCAACCTTTGCAATTTTGCTTATAAGATTATATGGAAAATTTTGGCAAATATACTTAAGAAGTGGTTGCCCGATTTGATCGCTAAGGAACAAAGTGCTTTTGTTAGTGGTAGGCAAAACCAAGATAATATTCTTATTGTACAGGAGGTTCTAAACCAACTGTGATCAAGAATCGATGGAAAAAATTTCAGGCTGTTTTGAAATTAGATATGCAGAAGGCTTATGATCGTGTTGATTGGGATTTTCTAAAAGCATGCATGATCAAAATGGGTTTTGATGATAAGTGGATTAGTTGGGTTATGTAGTGCATCACAATAGTCTTTTTTTAGTGTCAAGTTTGATAGTGAATCTCTCCCTTATTTCAGCCCAATCAGAGGTATCGGACAGGGTGATCTTCTTTTCTCCTATTTGTTTATTTTAGTTGTAAATTGCCTATCTTTTTTTATGAAGAACGCAGTGGCTAATGAAAGCATATGAGGCATTAAGTTGAATAGATATTGTCCAACTCAATCCCATCTACTGTTTGTGAATGATGCCATCTTTTTCTTAGATGGTACTATCTTAGAATGTCAGAATGTTCTGCTATTGGGGTGCATCGAAGAAAATCATGTTCACATGGATTTTGGGGAGAGTTAATATGAAACTGGAAGGTTGAAAGGAACAACCAATCTCAAAAGCAGGAAAGGAGATTTTGGTGAAGACAGTAGTTTAAGCACTTCCTCAATATGTAATGTCCATCTTTAAAATCCCGATTTCAGTTTGTAAGTAATTGAACAGAAGAGTGCTAATTTCTTGGGATAAATAGCAAATCAAAAACTGGCCTGCATTGGAAAAGATGAGATATTTTGAAGATGAGAAAGGATAAAGGAGGAATGGGTCTTAGAGATTTTGTTTCTATCAACAAAGCTATGCTAGGAAAACAAGCTTGGCGATTAGCTCAAAACCTAGAGTCTTTATGGAGTAAAATCTTTAAAGAAATCTACTTCAATCAAGAGGATTTCTAGAGGGCTAAGAGAGGAATGAGACTATCTTGAGGATGTCAAAGTTTGCTTATGAGTAGGGAAGCCATATCCCACTCATTTATGTGGTTGATTGGAAATGGCGAAAAAGTGAACATATGGTAGGATAAATGGCTTAAACGAGGAGTGCTAGGGGGACCGACAAACAAAGATGATTCGATTATGGTTTCGGAACTCATAAATTATGAAGAGCAACAGTGGAATAATCTTGCTTGACCTCTTTGATGATCAGACGGTTTAAGAAATCTTGACCATCAACATCAGACCTCAAAGTTCACAAGACAAGCTTGTTTGGACTGGGACGAAAAGTAGTCATTATACAGTTAAAAATGGCTACAATCACCTTAGAGATAAACTGAAAAATATGCAGAGAAATGAATTAGCTACCTCATCTTTCCAAACACCCAAATCTCTATGGCAAGCAATGTGGAACATGCAGATAGAATCCAAAGCCAAGATATTTTTCTGTACCTAATCCGATTTGCTCCCTATGCTGAAAAGGAATGGAGACCATTTAGCACATATTCCTCCTTTGCCCATGGACCCAGCAAGTATGGTCAGACCTCAACTTGAACTTGACGATTGACAATAAGCATATAACCAAATTCGAAGTATGGTTGATAAATTTCTTAGAAAAAGGGATTGATGCACTACCTTCAGCTACTATGGCGTCTATTTTGTTGAGTATTTGGAAATTCAGCAAAAACTTTGTGTTTGGAAGAAAAATCCTAAATGCGCAACAAACCATGGAATCAACAAGATTTATGCAAGCAAACTTCACTAAATGGAACACTCGGAAGTTGACAATAAGGAGGCAACGAGATCTTATAAGAGGACAACGTTGGATATCGCCAAAAGAGGGAGCCTTAAAACTTAACGTCGATGGATCTTTTGTTGAAGGCTCAATAGATAGAGCAATTGCTCATATATGCCGTGACCACACCAGTAGTCTCGTCGCCGACTTCGCAAGGTCGGCAAAGGCATCGTTTGTGGTACAAGTGGAATCCTAGCTTTGTTGGAGGCACCCGCCTTCGTCTCCAAAGCTCGTTTTCAGTTTAAGTCGTACTTTCTTGAGTCTGATAGAATTGATCTGGTAAAAGTTCTGACAAGTCAAGCCACAAATCGATTTAACTGGGAAGAGCAGTTGCTACTTAAGAATTGCTTGGACCTCCTTTCAACCCATCCACATGTTACTCTAGCCCATTGTCCTAAGTTGTCTAATTCCGTTGCAGATTGGGTTACGAAAGCCTAGATATTACATAGCCTTCCCTATAATTGGCTTTTGGTCCCACCCCAACCCCTTTCGGCTCTGCTTTGTTTGGATGCTCTTCTCATGGGTTTTCTGAACTCGTATCAGTAATGATATATATCTCTCTTTGACAAAAAGAAAGAATTCTGAACAACTAGAAGACGCCATTGGATCTTCCATTCCTTGTGATTTTTGCAACATCGAACCTATGTTTCGTAGAGATTGTCGTTCTGTTCTTTGTTTTAAAGCCACCACATCAGTTTATTCGCAAATGAATAGTTATCGATTGGCTGAATCAAAGGTATTTTTCACTTATACAATGCGAAACATATTTTGCTTTCGTAAGTAACAGATCAAATATTATTTTGCTTGTAAAGGTACCACGTTAAATACTTTTTGCTCTTTTGGTTGTAGCTTACGATTTCTCATCTTACATATGTAATTCGTAATATGAAAAAAGATTTTGAGTTTGCAATAGGAATGATTTTTTCAAATGAATATCATAGATATATGGCATATGCAATTAGCAAATGATTTAGAGTATGGAAGGTTAAGATCATCAGAAATGAGACATGCGGACCCCTAGAGTGCCATAACTTGGCATAACTTATGAAAGGTACACTTAAGTGCCAAAATCAGAGTAAAATGGATCACTTGAGTACCAATCTGGCCAAATTGCATACGTGGCATTTTTCTAGCGAAGCGAGCCCAAAACGACGTCATTTTGCACGTTGACATGGCCAAATAATGCAAAAACGGTGTCGTTTTAGGCTAACGTGGTAACAAATAATATAAAATTAATTAATTTTAAATTAAAATTAAATTTAGTTAAAATATTAAAAAATAATATTTTAAAAATTTTAAAATTAAAAAAACAAAAGAAAAGGGGTGGTGGCTCGCCCACCGCCGCCGCCTCCCTACCATCGCCGGGAAGGGCCGACGACGAAGGGGGGAGGGTCGACCGGGTTGCCGACCCTTGGCCGGGGGCCGACAACCTAGGCCGACCGATGATGAGGGCTTGCGAGCCCTCACCCAGATCCAGCGAGGGTTGCGGCCCTCGCCCGCATCCAAGGAGGGTTGGCGCCCCTTGCCGGATCCGGGTAAGGGCTGCAACCCTCGCCCTTATCTAGGCCGAGGGCTTGTGAGCCCTTGTCGACCCTCCCCCTCCTTTACCGACCCTTCCCGGCAACGGCGGGAGGCAACGGCATGTCTAAGCCCTCACCACCGCCCCCTTTTTTTTTTTTTTTTTTTTTAAAATTTTAATTATTTTTTTAAATATTTTAACTAAATTCAATTTTAAAATTATTATTTTTTAATATTTCAACTAAATTTAATTTAATTAATTTTTATATTATTTTTACCACGTCGGCCCAAAACGACGCCGTTTTGCATTATTTGGCCACGTTAGCGTGCAAAACAGCGTCGTTTTGGGCTCGCTTCGCCGAAAAAATGCCACATTAGTCTTTTGGTCGAACTTTGGCCGGAGTGGCACTTAAGTGATCTGTTTTTCTTCGAATATGGCACTTAAGTGTCTCTTTATGCCAAGTTATAGCACTTGAAACGTTATTTTGCCTTAGAAATGATAAATGAGAAATAACCCAATGGATTTTTATATGTAATTGTAAGAGACATTTTGTCAACTCATTTGATCCAAAAGAATAAAAAAACTGAGATGTTTAAAATTAGATGTGGTTGTCTTGCTCTGTCAAATGTAAGGTTGACAATGGTGTTTTTGAAGTCATAGAATATATTTTCAACATAAGCATGCATATATCGGAAGATCAAAAGTGCTTGATAAGATGTAAAAGAATGATGTGTGATACATGCAAGGTTATTTTAGTCGACATGGCTAAAATTGGCATTGTATGGAGTATGGCATTTAAGTTCTCGGTAAATGAAATAAAGAAAGCCAAACTTGGGTTTCCATCTTGTGCGATTGTCAAAATATTTGGTAGATTAGAAGATCTAATAATATGAGTGGGGAATATTATCAGACTCTTCCGAATCATTTTCATTGCATACATATGGACTCAATGCTTTTCTACACTTTGCAAGACGATCAAGATGTTAGATTGACAATTCTATTTTGGAGAGATAGTTTGTCCAAATTTGATTATAAAATTTTGTTGATGTGCTAGTGTTCGATACCATGTATTGTACCAATAAACATAACATGATATGTGTAATTTTTGTTAGGGTCAATCACCATTAAAAGAATACTTTACTCGGTTGCGGTTTTTTGTTAGACGAGATTGCAAATTCGTTTACTTGGTTATTTGAGATGTACTTAAAATCTATGGGAAATAATGCTCCGAAAACCACATTCGCGAATTAAGACCAAGCCATGGTGTAAGTCATTAGAACGGTGTTTTTGGATACATAACACCATTTATGCACTGAGCACATTAAGAAAACTACCAATTAAAACATTCCATATCTTTACCATAAGTTGGGGGTTAATGATAAATATTTCTCAAAGCTTACATATAGATGCAAATTGGAGGATAAATTTGAATTTACCTAGAGGGAAATGGAAGAGGAGTGGAGCACTGAGAATACTAATTTACTTCAAAAATTATACGACTTTAGACATAAATGGAGTTAAGCTTTTGGTCATGATACTTTTACATGTAGTATAAAATCAAGTCAAAAGAACAAGAGTATCAATAATGTCTTCAAACGCATGTCGAATAAGATATTGACCCTTGTAGAATTCGTCCATCATTATGAAGAACAACTTAAATGCATTAGAGAAATTGAAAGTCAAAATGAATATAATTGTTGAGGTAAGCCCAAATTGTAGGTTTTGAATAATTGGATACCAACTAAGTGCATACTTGTACGGAAATAAAAAAATATCTCAACGTCAGAAATTTTTTTGGAATCTTATTGTAGGATGGAAAACTCTAAATTCTTAATTACATAAGAGATATAATAGGATTGTTGACCTATGTATTTTTTTTTATGAAAACATGTAAAAACAACTAGTTAAGGATATTTAGGAAAGTAAAGAACGATTAAATCCCTTAAAGGTAGGATGAATGGCACGAATTAGTGAATCAATGGAGTGAAGAAAAGTTAGGGATGATTAACATCTTTTATATTGATGGACAGTAGCATGTATTTTTCTGACCGTTTGGATCTTTTTCACTGGTAACGAAAGTTTGATTTACAGTCAACAAAATGATAAACGATAAGAAATTAATGACTTTTTTGTAAATATGAATTTAGAGCCAATTCCAAAAGTTTGCTTTATAATAATTATAGACTCCAAAAAATCCGAAGTGAGTGCCTGAGCGAGTCTTGCAAACTAAAAACACAATAAGTTGGATTTCTAATATTCCCAGTTTGCACTTTATGCGGTAATCCTCAAAATATGGTAAGAGAATCTCCAATTATCCAAGACATGCTCAAATTATGGTAAGAGAATCTCGAATTATCCAATTGCATACCATGAGTACTTATTGTCTAACCTTGTAAAGCAAGCGCGAATTTCAATTGAGATCCCCAAAATAAATGTAACAAAAAAAAAAAACTCAGATAATTCTATCAGCAAGTGAATATGAATATTAGCAAGTTAATTACTGCTCATTCAATTTCAAATCTTGCATTCACTCTAACTCTGAAGATATCATACTTAAAACATCTATATAAACCCACTTCAAGAGGACTCATGACACATATCTTCCACATCTATCTCTAATAATCAATCCTAAAATACTCTCTGCATAATCATACCTCAGACAATCAAGCCATCGTACTTGAAAATGGAGAAGGGTCAAGCCAAGCTCAGTGCATTGGTCATTCTATTGGTGGCAGCATCTAGTAGGTTTCTTTGTTTCTTTCTTTTGGTCGAAATCTAGTAGGTTTCTTTCATCTCTCATTTATTATTAATATCATTTCTAACTCTAGAACTGCGCTAATGAATTTTCCAAAACACCCCTCTTTTAGGGTCTCACTGTCTCACAAGCTGCAGAAGGAGGAGGCGTTTGTATTCCAGAGCAGTGTGAATCCGGGTATCGTCCCATCTTTAAAGACGGCAAATGTATATGTGTTCCATCGGAGCGCCAGGTCTTCTCGAATATTGAGTATTTGATTTTTATGAATCAATGTTGCTTTTATTAAAATGGGTTGATGTTATTGAGTATTTGATTTATTCTTTTGCGGTCTAAAAAATTTCTGTCGCAACGACCTTGGTTGAACATCGCGACTTCAATCCAGTTATTCCTGTCATCAATAGCAACAGTGGAGGATGCTCGAGATGTGATTTCGTAACTTCTCCAAGATTCGGTGGCTCTCCTCTCCATTAAGATTTTCGTATAGGTCTAGAACTTTACTCTCCTAATACAGATTTGAGACTTCCTTAGAAGCGATTGATTTCTGCTATTTCAACATGTTGTGATTGTCTCTCTATGGAAATGGTGTTGAGTACATTAAACCTAAGTGCCCACCACAAGCTGTAGCTATTAGAGCGGGAGTTCTTAGCATGTGCTTGACGTAGCAAAAGACATACTCGGAAAAGGATCCCAAAAGATCATTTTTATTCTAAATGATGAAGCGTCGTTTACAATGTCTTAGGTGCCCGTTTATAGGAAAGTTGCCCTTTAGGAAACAATCGAATAATTAAACTTAAATAATAGCATTGAGGAAAATTATTGTTAACGGGTAAAGTCTTCAAAATGCATCTTGAGAATCTGCAAAACACGTCCAGAATCTTTGGAGGCCTAGAAATCAAGAAAAAGTGTGTTTTAAAGGTCAAACATTGCCCAAATCGGTGTAGTCCATTTGCAATTTCAAAGATCTCACTGTCCTTTTCGATTTGATATGTTGTATGCGTCAAAACTCCCCTCGAATAAAAGTTATGACCGTTTGAAGTTGGCCCGCCGAAGACGACAAGCAGAAGAAGTGCCTTCAAAAAGATGACCAAGCTTTTGCTCCTCTGATTCCAGTGCTACATCAAGTAGACATATGTGAAGCTAAACGTACTTCTCAGACAGAGATATCTATCTCGAAGGAGGAAAACGTGTTTAGAATTAAAAACAAAAAGGAAAGGCAAACGTACCGAATTGATTCCAAAGATTTTTCCTAGAAGATGAGAGCTTTGGGCTACCTCAGCATATAGAGCAAACACATAGAGCTGTATACATTGCTGCTCAAACCTTTCATGCCACTGCAGGATAATCAACTACTCTCTCCAGACCAATATGTGCATCAAAATTCACAGGACGTTCCCCAAGTACCACTGAAACCTCCAGATGGTTTTGGTAGATTGGGGGATCCCAATTTTTACAATATTTCTTACTTACCGGAGGTTCCAAAGTCTTTTAAGGAATCGACACCACTGAACCCTCAAGAAGATGTTGATATGGAGAATCTTACGATGCTAGAAAAAGTTTTGAGCAACGGCTAAGAACTAGATTCATTTGTATAATTTTCAAGTATTTATTATTGTTGAGCCGAGAGTGAGTGGTGAGCAAACTTCTCAAATCATTAAAAAACTTCGCTTTCCTAATCATACTCGAGCTATGTGGTTATTATGGTGAGACGCTTCTTTTACTATAGAATTAGTATGGATAGATCCTCAATTTATTCACTTTCAAATGAAAAGGGGGGCTAATCGTATATGGTGTTTAACTGGTGTTTATGTCAAACTCGTTGAACTAAGTAAAATACAGTTGAAGGCTATGCCCCAAGATTGAGCTCTTTCATCTTGAAATATAAGGCTATGCATGCATGTGTCACGGCTCGAAAGAAAGCATGTCCAAGAGGTTTATCGATCGGCCCGTGACACATGCATGTAAGAAACTGGCCTTCGAAAGATTAGGCAGATGACTTAATCAGTACATATTCGAATTATTAAATTATGGGACCAAAATTTTGATAAAAAAATTACTTTACAAAAAAATCAGTTAAGTACATATGCAAAGAGAAAAATTATCTCAACATCTGAAATATTTTAGGAATCTTGTTGTAGGATGGAAAGCTCTGAAATCTAAATCTTTAATTCTTTGAGAGATATAATAGGATTGTCGACTTTTGTATTTTTCTATAAACACAATATGTAAAAACAATTAGTTGAGGTTATTTAGGAAAGTAAAGAATTATTAAATCGCTTAAACGTTGGATGAATGGCATGAATTAGTAAATAAATGGGGCTAAAAATTGTGGGTGATTATCATCTTTTATATTAATGGACAATGACATGTACTTCCCAAACTGTTTAGATCTTTTTCATGGGTGAAGAAAGTTTGATTTACGGTCAAAAAAATGATAAACGATAAGAAAATCAATGACATTTTTGTAAATATGAATTAGATGCCAAATTCAAAAGTTCGATTTATAATATTAGTGGACCCCAAAAAAATCCGAATTAAAGTCCTCAGCAAATCATGCAAACTAAGCAGCCGCTGAAGAGGAAAAGCTTAAAACCCAGTGAGTTTGATTTCTAATATTCACACTTCGCACTTTGAGCGGTATTATTTGCATATTTTAATCGGGTCAAACAATGATATTTTAGAAAGCAAAAAAAGAAAAAGAAGAAGAAGGAAAAAACAGAAAGAGAGAGGGAGAGCATTTGTCTAGGGAGGAAATATATACATGATACATGTATTTTCTTATTATGATAGGAGAATCTCGAATTATTTAAGAAATGCTCAAATTATGGTAAAAGAATCTCGAACTATTCAATTGCATACAACAAGTACTTATTGTCTTATCTTGAAAAGTAAGTGCGCATTTCAATGGAGACCTATGAAATAAATGCAACAAAAAAAAATCCAATAATTATAAGAATATATAGCAAGTTAATTAGTACTCATTCTAAGCCAAAAAAATTAATATTCATTCAATTTTGAATCTTGCATTTACTCTAACTCTAAAAATATCATACTTTAAACATCTATATAAACCCACTCCCAGAGGCCTCATGGCACGTCTTCCACGGTGATCTCCAATAATCAAGCCTAAATTTTCTCACCATAATCCCTAAAGACTGTCTGGACAATTATACCTTAGACAATCAAGCCAAAATACTTGGAAATGGAGAAGGGTCAAGCCAAGGCCAGTGCATTAGTCATTATATTGGTGATTTCATCCGGTAGGTTTCTTTCGTCTCTCATTTGTTATTATTATTTATCAATGTAGAATTGCACTAATGAATTTTCCAAACTTCCCTTCTTTAAAGGTTTCGGTGCCTCACAAGCTGCAGAAGGAAGAAAACCTTGTTTTCAAGGCGGCGACGGCAAAGATGATCTGTGTCCTGTCGGGTATCATCCCATCGTGACAGATCTCCAATGTTTCTGTGTTCCGTCACAGCGCCAGGATACCTCAGCTGATCGGGAAGGAAACGGAGGTTGTAGTCCAAAGCTTTGTCCTAATGGGTCTCGTATGGTCTTTGCGCACGGCAAATGTTTCTGCGTTCCATCAAAGCGCCCAGATGTCTCGGTGAATCAGGCTGGAGGAGGCGCTTGTAATCCGGAGATGTGTCGTGACGGGTTTCTTCCCATCCATGAAAACGGCGAATGTGTATGTGTTCCATGGGACCGCAAACATTGATTGTTGTGTATAGTGAGTTTGTCTATGAGATGAGAGGAAGCAAGAATAAAAGGGAATAAGAGAGAGGTGGGCTGCATGTGTCGTCAATTTCATGCATCAAATTTTGCTCTCATTAAAATGGGCTGAAGCTATTGAGTATTCCGCTTCTTCTTCTTCTTCTTTTTTTGGCAGTCTCCAAAAATTCCAACTGTTGAAATCAATGGATTCCGGGGGTTGCCATTAATGGCATTATAATGGTTGATAACTCAAGCGATGATCGTATTCTTTATGTATGGATTAGATGAACCATTGACAATTGATAAGACAACACAAATTTCGATATTGAAAGACAGAGTCCAGAAAGAGCAGCAAACTCGATATCCTCACGTCTTTGAATTTGATGGCAAAAATATTCAAAAATAGTTTGAATATTCCAACTACACTTGCCCTAGTTTGACAAGAAAAATAAAGCTCTATGAGATTATAGAGGGAAACCAAAACATATCAAAGATCCATTTTTGTAGTATTTGTATTTAACTATCCTTCCGGATCGCTCAACAATTAAGCCATTATAAATACGCAAAGACTTATCTAGTAAAGGTCAAAAAAGCTTATTTTTTTCATATTTCCAATTAAAATAGATTATTTACAAATACAGGGAGAGATTATTTAGAACCAAAAATGCTTAGAAGACGGTACTGTCACTTTATGGAAAGTAACTTACCATCTTGACCATATCTTCTCAAGTGTGTTGTTAAGTAACAGATTTTGTCAATAGTCAAATTAGGAATACGTGATCCGTCTAAGCATTGGCTCGTTTGGAATACCACATTCAAAATTTGGAGTCATTTGAGATGCGTGCCCTCTAAAGGTTCTTTCGAAAAAAATGGATCCAATGAAGGGTATTTTGGAGATTTCACCTTTCTTAAAATTTTGTTTGGCCGAGGAGAGGAACCTACGAGTATACGATCCAAATCAACCTCAAACCCCACGAAATCGAACGGCCACCGCCCCGCCCCTAGATTCGCCTGCCACTCTCCCACCAATGTCCAGCCCCAGGAGAGCCAAGCGCCTCGTCACGCTGTACCACCCGCTCCGGCGCAAGCTGTACTCGCTCCTGCACCAGCTCGACTCGTGCAGCAGCGTCGCAGAATTCAGATTGAGTCCAATTTCTCGACTAAAAACTTAATCTACTGAGACTTAACTCATGTCAAATGTACTCACTAAAATCCCCAAACTAAATGCATGCTAGCTAAGTGGAACTAAGCTAGATTTAGGACTAAGGTCACACAACCAGATAGGGACATATTTCTAAGCTATATTCTTTTTTTTTTCTTTTTTATATTTTTATGTCTTTTATCTTTAGAAAAAACGTATATTACCTAAACGTTTGAGAGATGAAATACAATGCAAGTTGCTTCCATACTAAGTTTTCCTAATTACTTTAATATCCTAATCATGCGATGAGAAAAAGGAGAAATGGAACAAAGGACATGACCATGAACTCTACATGAAAAGTAAGACGTAATAACCAAGAACTACTACAGAATAATCATGTGATGAATGCTGGAGAGGCCGAAAATATGTTTTTAGTAGGCCCGACTGCAGTTGTTCATCCTGGCACCTCTTTGGGTGTTGAAAGAGAGGAAGACCTCCATATTAAGGGGAAAGAAGTGGTTATTTACCAAGAGATCTGCCAGGATGAGTTCCATGCGAAAAAAGTATGGGGAAGAAAGAGGACTTGAGGAAGTTGCACAAAATCATTAAACCCTTAGCAAAGAAAAAGCTTAAGAGGTATAACCATTTTAACTCTCCCCAAATGAGCTTGCGACACTTGATGAATCTTAGTAGCAAGAGACCCCAATCAGAGTTTCGACTAACACAACTAAATGGGCTTTGGTGGCTAGCCCTAATAAGCCATTGGGTTATAAACTAATGTCCTTTATTGGAACTTTCAAGAGTTAGGCACGCCCTTGACAATTTAAGCTTTAAGGGCATTGGCAGCCCAAGATAGGCCTAGTGTGATCTTCTTAATTAGGACTAAAAACCAGGATTCTGTTATCTTGCGTATGAGGAAGCAGTTAAAATTTTAGTCCAGCTTTGTGGTGAAACTAATAGGGACTACAGGGGGATAGCCATTTTGTGGAATGAAATGGTAGCGATCGGAATTGAATCGGCTTTAAAGGAGATGATAAATGTAATACACGATTATTCTGCTCGAAGGATAAAAATGCAAATGATTTTTCTTCATGCCCCAAATGATTTTAGAGAAAGATTGACCCTTTTGGGACAAGTTGAGGCAAATCAGCAGTATGGATGCTCTCTCTTAGGTTTCTTTGGGGGATTTTAATGAAATTCTTTACCATTGAGAGAAAGCTAGAGGACGAACAGTGGACCATTGTTGTTTAGTTGCATTTCGAGAGTGCTTGAATGATTGCTCCCTCATGGAAGTTGAGTGTAAGGGTGTGCATTTACATAGGCTAATAATAGGGAAAGAGCACGGTTTGTTAAGGAGAAACTGGATAGAATCATTTGCAATATTAAATGGCGATTGTGTTTCTTAGAGGCATAAACTTTTGGTCTCCCAACTATATGATCTAACCATAGCCCCTTATTGCTCTCTTTATTTGCAAAGCTAGTTAAAAGAAAAAAAGAATTTCGATTTGAAGCTTTTTGGGCTGATAATCCATAATGTCAAGAAGTTGTTGCTAATGCATGGAATTCATATTCTGTGGAAAACATGAAACTTTTTGAAAAGCTGGATTTAGTCTCAAGAGTTTTGGGAAAGTGGAGTAAGTAGAAATTCCCAACCAATCAGCAAAAAATAGTTGCTTGTATAGTGAACTGTACACTTCAGTGGGGCCTCAAAACTTTTAACCTATAATTGAGTTATGTCCAAGTATAATGCAGGCTGAGACGAATGAGTTTTTTACTGTAGAAGTCACCATGGTGGAGGTTAATGAGGTGGTTTCTCAGCTAGGATCCACAAAATCTTTGGGCCTAGATGGACTAAATGGTATCTTTTTTAGACATCATTGGAATGTCATTAAATTGGAAATCTTTGCTACAGTGAATTCCTTCTTTTGTATGGGTAGATTATGCCTTGAAATGAATATAACCCATATCTCCCTTATTCCAAAATCCTCTCACCCTAAAAAGCTTGAGTAATTTCAACCCATCAACCTTTGCAATTTTGCTTATAAGATTATATGGAAAATTTTGGCAAATATACTTAAGAAGTGGTTGCCCGATTTGATCGCTAAGGAACAAAGTGCTTTTGTTAGTGGTAGGCAAAACCAATATAATATTCTTATTGTACACGAGGTTCTACACCAGCTGTGATCAAGAATCGACGGAAAAAATTTCAGGCTGTTTTGAAATTAGATATGCAAAAGGCTTATGATCGTGTTGATTGGGATTTTTTAAAAGCATGCATGATCAAAATGGGTTTTGATGATAAGTGGATTAGTTGGGTTATGTAGTGCATCACAACAGTCTTTTTTTAGTGTCAAGTTTGATAGTGAATCTCTCCCTTATTTCAGCCCAATTAGAGGTATCGGACAGGGTGATCTTCTTTCCTCCTATTTGTTTATTTTAGTTGTAAATTGCCTATCTTTTTTTATGAAGAACACAGTGGCTAATGAAAGCATATGAGGCATTAAGTTGAATAGATATTGTCCAACTCAATCCCATCTACTGTTTGTGAATGATGCCATCTTTTTCTTAGATGGTACTATCTTAGAATGTCAGAATGTTCTGCTATTGGGGTGCATCGAAGAAAATCATGTTCACATGGATTTTGGGGAGAGTTAATATGAAACTGGAAGGTTGAAAGGAACAACCAATCTCAAAAGCAGGAAAGGAGATTTTGGTGAGGACGGTAGTTTAAGCACTTCCTCAATATGTAATGTCCATCTTTAAAATCCCGATTTCAGTTTGTAAAGTAATTGAACAGAAGAGTGCTAATTTCTTGGGATAAATAGCAAATCAAAAACTGGCCTGCATTGGAAAAGATGAGATATTTTGAAGGTGAGAAAGGATAAACGAGGAATGGGTCTTAGAGATTTTGTTTCTATCAACAAAGCTATGCTAGGAAAACAAGCTTGGCGATTAGCTCAAAATCTAGAGTCTTTATGGAGTACAATCTTTAAAGAAATCTACTTCAATCAAAAGGATTTCTAGAGGGCTAAGAGAGGAATGAGACTATCTTGAGGATGGCAAAGTTTGCTTATGAGTAGGGAAGTCATATCCCACTCAGTTATGTGGTTGATTGGAAATGGCGAAAAAGTGAACATATGGGAGGATAAATGGCTTAAACGAGGAGTGCTAGGGGGACCGACAAACAAAGATGATTCGATTATGGTTTCGGTACTCATAAATTATGAAGAGCAACAGTGGAATAATCTTGCTTGACCTCTTTGATGATCAGACGGTTTAAGAAATCTTGACCATCAACATCAGACCTCAAAGTTCACAAGACAAGCTTGTTTGGACTGGGACGAAATGTAGTCATTATACAGTTAAAAATGGCTACAATCACCTTAGAGATAAACTGAAAAATATGCAGAGAAATGAATTAGCTACCTCATCTTTCCAAACACCCAAATCTCTATGGCAAGCAATGTGGAACATGCAGATAGAATCCAAAGCCAAGATATTTTTCTAGTCTCTATGCCAAAATGCAATTGCAACCAAGGAAAATCTATGGAAACATAAGATTGTACCTAATATGATTTGCTCCCTATGCTAAAAAGGAATGGAGACCATTTAGCACATATTCCTCCTTTGCCCATGGACCCAGTAAGTATGGTCAGACCTCAACTTGAACTTGACGATTGACAATAAACATATAACCAAATTCGAAGTATGGTTGATAAATTTCTTAGAAAAAGGGATTGATGCACTGCCTTTGGCTACTATGGCGTCTATTCTGTGGAGTATTTGGAAATTTAGCAACAAATTTGTGTTTGGAAGAAAAATCCTAAATGCGCAACAAACCATGGAATCAACAAGATTTATGCAAGCAAACTTCACTAAATGGAACACTCAGAAGTTGACAATAAGGAGGCAACGAGATCTTATAAGAGGACAACGTTGGATATCGCCAAAAGAGGGAGCCTTAAAACTTAACATCAATGGATCTTTTGTTGAAGGCTCAATAGATGGAGGAATTGCTCATATATGCCGTGACCACACCAGTAGTCTCGTCGCCGACTTCGCAAGGTCGGCAAAGGCATCATTTGTGGTACAAGTGGAATCCTAGCTTTGTTGGAGGCACCCGCCTTCGTCTCCAAAGCTCGTTTTCAGTTTAAGTTGTACTTTCTTGAGTCTGGTAGAATTGATCTGGTAAAAGTTCTGACAAGTCAAGCCACAAATCGATTTAACTGGGAGGAGCAGTTGCTACTTAAGAATTGCTTGGACCTCCTTTCAGCCCATCCACATGTTACTCTAGCCCATTGTCCTAAGTTGTCTAATTCCGTTGGAGATTGGGTTACGAAAGCCTAGATATTACATAGCCTTCCTTATAATTGGCTTTTGGTCCCACCCCAACCCCCTTTCGGCTCTGCTTTGTTTGGATGCTCTTCTCATGGGTTTTTTGAACTCGTATTAGTAATGATATATATCTCTCTTTGACAAAAAAAAAAATTCTGAACAACTAGAAGACACCATTGGATCTTCCATTCCTTGTGATTTTTGCAACATCGAACCTATGTTTCGTAGAGATTGTCGTTGTGTTCTTTGTTTTAAAGCCACCACATCAATTTATTCGCAAATGAATAGTTATCGATTGGCTGAACTTACGAAAGGTACACTTAAGTGCCAAAATCGGAGTAAAACGGATCAATTGAGTACCAATCTGGCCAAATTGCATACATGGCATTTTTCTAGCGAAGCGAGCCCAAAACGATGTCATTTTCCACGCTGACATGGCCAAAAAAACGTTGTCGTTTTAGGCCGACGTGGTAAAAATAATACAAAAATTAATTAAATTAAATTTAAAATTAAATTTAGTTAAAATTTTAAAAAAGAATATTTTAAAAATTAAAAAAAAAAAAAAAAGAAACAAAAGAAAAGGGGGTGGTGGTTGAGGGCTCGGCCCTCAGCCACCGTTGCCGCCTCCCCGCCGTCGCCGAGAAGGGCCGACGACGGAGGGGGGATGATCGACCGGGGTCGCCGACCCCTGGCCAAAAAGCCCGGCCCACGGGAATACGGCCCGTGGATGAAGGGACATATAAAAGGGAGGAGAGAGAGAGAGAACGTTTCTGTTGAAAACAAAAAACGTACGTACGCATCCCTCCTTTTTCTCTCTCTCTCTCGCTTTCTCTCCCAAAAGGGAAACAGTGAAGCGCGAAGGCGAATTTGCTTCACTGGATCGAACGGGACCAAGTTTCTCTTCCTCTATCGGTGTCGGTGTTTAATCTCTGGCTAAAAATGTACGCTCGAATCCGTGGTGTGCTTTAGGATCGGTGATACGTGTTGTTTTCCCGGGCTCGTCTTCCGCATTGATTTAGGGGTTCGATTTAGTGTCGAATCCACTTTTCGGGAATCCGTTATTCCTAACATTGGTATCAGAGCCCTAGTTCACGTTTTCCCGACTTATTTGATGTTTTTTGATTGATTTTTCGCGAAGGTAATTCGGCGGTACGGATCAGGGCGAGAAATCCCGACACCCGAGCGCTGTTCGCCCATTTTTCTGAGTTTTCGTAAGTCAAAATCAAATTCCGATGGCATAGGGAGAAATGGGTCGTCGAGACGGGTCTGGCGATATGTCGAACGCCGCCGAGAGATGCCGCACGCGCACACACGCACGGCCAGAAGCCGCTGCGCGTGGGCGCGACGCGCCCGGAAGCGCTGGCTCGCGTAGCGCGTGCGACACACGCACCAGTCAGCAAACCGGCACATGCTCGCCGCCGGCCGGCGAACCGGCACGTGCCAATCGGTAGATCGACGCGTGCTGACGTCATCAATGACGTCATCACGACGACGGTTGACCGGGCGGTCACCGGCCGGCGACCCGACCCGACCCGCACCGCGGACGCCGAGCACGTGCCGTCGGTTCGCCCGAATCGATCTGTTCGGTCCGACCGATCCGACGACTGACGACTTGACCGTTGACTGTTGACCCGTTGACCGACGACCGTTGACCCAAAAAAAAGGAAAAGAATGTGTTTCTTTTTCAATTAAGTCTATCTGGATTATTTGTGATCCCTTATTTGTTCTACATTTGTTGCAAGAACAGTTCTGCATTTGTTGCACGAACAATACCTCCCCTGAGGTTGCACACACCTATTCGCGCAGTTACTGATGAACAAAAAGATAGGCTGTCTAAGTTGATAGTTGAGCTGACTGATCATCGATGGGAGAGTGGAGACTTAATTGATCATGTCCTTGAGGTCAATGGGAAGATTCAATAGGTCATATGAAATGGTCGTCCCATGCCACAATCAGAGATGATGCGATTTTTCATAAACACTTTTTCACCTAAATGGCAAGATGTGTTTAATCGCATATGGGATGTCAACGGAACTACTTCATATAAGAAAATTGTGATGATTTTTGTAAATGAATATTACTACATTGTTATAAGGGAAAAGATCAAGAAATTGAATAAAAAATTATCTTTCCCAGTTCGTGTGCTGACTTTGTGTTAGTTGTATTGGCTGATTTATGTTAAGTGTGCTTTGTGGACATAATTATGTAATGTTTACTACCTAATTGTTGTTGATGTAGCAACCAATATCTTTGTTGTATTAGTTGAAAGCATTATTGTTTTATTGGAAGTCAATTATCTGTTACTTTCTGTTATTGCTGGTTGCTGTGGGTAGTTATAGAAGTTTTTGTAACTTCATAGAATTTATTTTGCATAAGACAATTATATTAATGATAGTTTTAAGTTAGGATTTTGGAGGATGATTGGAAACATAGTGACTTTTTGATTCTGAAGCCTTACTTGAAATTATTCATTAATATGATGGATCTATGCAAATAGGGATGCATAAATAATAGGCATTAATAATTCGTGCATATATGTATGATGTGTTCAAATCAATGGCTTCGACCACGAAGAGCATAGTTGCCGAGCTGAACAAAGGTGAAAAGCTCAATGGTGACAACTATGAGATATGGCACATGAAAATCCAATATGTGCTGGAAGAGCAAAAGGCACTTGAGGCTCTTAACCTGACCATGGTAGAACCTGAAGAAGGAAATACTGCACAGCACAAAAGAGATAAGGAAGCTTTTGCTCCATGGAAACGAAAGAACTCTCTTGCTCGCATCACATTGCTAAGTAGCATGGAAAATGACGTCATGTGAGAGTTTAAGCATTTTGACAATGCCAAAGAAATGTGGGAGGCATTGGCAGCTAGATTTGGTCATACTTCGATGACCAGACTGAGACAACTCACTATTAGGTTTGACTCCTATAAGAAGCCTCATGGTCAGACCATAAAGCAACATCTTAGAAAGATGTCAAACATGATAAATGAGCTGAAAGATGCTGGCCATGTCCTCACAGATGAGCAGTGAGTGCAAGCAGTGATTCATTCCTTGCCTCAGAGTTGGGAGCATATGAAGGTGCACCTGACCCATAATGAAAATATCAAATATTTTGAGGATGCAGTGTGCCATCTTGAGCTGGAAGAGGACTGCCTCTTGGCGGCTAAGCCGGATGCTGAACTCTATCATGCTAGTTCTAGCTCAAATGGAGCTTCGAGCTCCAAGCGCAAACGTCCTAACTGGTTTGATAAAGGGAAAGGCAAAGAAGTAGGTCCTTCAGGGAAGAAACCCAAGTTTAACCAACATGAAAGAGGAAAACGTCCTCGCATGAAGAAGCTTGCAAGGGTAAAATGCTACAACTGTGACAAGAAGGGTCACTATGCTCGCGACTGTCATGAGCCAAAGAAGGTATGCACCCCTTGTACTTTTCAGAACTTTGCTTTTGTGTCAAGTTCTGTGTTCTTAACTGAGTCTAATCCTTTGTGGACTGTAGATTCATGAGTGACAGACCATGTAGCGAAGGATAAAGGATCCTTCGTGGAATTCCGACGAGTACCAACTGGAACTAAGTGGATCTATGTGGGAAACAACTCCAGATCTGAACTGAAAGGAATTGGCACATGCCAACTGAATATGCGTGGTGGACATACTTTATTCCTACATGATGTGTTGTATGCTCCGGAGATTCGTCGGAATTTAGTGTCTGTTTTAGTGTTGGTTAAATTAGGTTTTAATATGAACTTCTATAACAGAGGTGTGGATTTGTTTTTGAATACAAATTACTATGGTTGTGGTTATTTTCCGGATGGTTTCATTGTATTAGATATTGATTATGTTAATGCAAATGTTTGTTATTCCCTTCTCACGTCTCCTAATAAATATGATAATGATGTGAATGTGTGGCATGCTAGAATTGGTCACATTGGCCAACAGCGTATGAGTAGGCTAGTCAAAGAGGGCTTGTTGGGCAACATTGAAAAAGTCGATTTGCCCATATGTAAGCATTGCCCAGAAGGGAAAACAACAAGGAAACCATTTGGAAAAAGTAAAAGAGCTGAATTTCCTCTGCATTTAATCCATTCTGATATATGTGGTCCAATGAATGTGAGAGGAAGGCATGGGGCTGTTTATTTCATTACTTTTATAGATGATTATACTTGATTCGGATATGTCTATTTGATTTCTCACAAATCTGAAGCAATAAGTTGTTTCAAAATGTTTATGAACCTGGTAGAGAATCAATTAGACAAGAAAATAAAAGCATTGAGATCCGATCGAGATCGAGAATATTTATCTGATGAGTTCAGAAAATTATGTGATGAAGGATGAATAGAAAGACAATTCCATATACTCCTAAACAAAATGGTGTTGCAGAGAGAAGAAACAGAACCCTACTGGAAATGGTTAGGTCCATGATGGCGCATGCTAACTTACCTATTACCTTTTGGAGTGATGCGTTGTTAACTGCTGCCTATATACTTAATCGTGTGCCTTCTAAATCAGTTACTTCCACTCCATATGAGTTATGGACAGATAGAAAACCGGACTTAAGTTTTCTTAAGTCATGGGGTGCTGCCTATACACATGAGTCCTCTCACAAGTTTGGGAAATTGGGTCCTAGAGGAAAGAAGAGTATTTTCATAAGGTACTCAGAACACTCGAAAGGATATGTGTTCATAGGTGAGCAGAAAAGTGAGAATATAACTGAATTTGAATCATGGGATGTCACATTCTTAGAGGATGAGTTTCCTAAGAAGGACGAAATAGGGAAAGATCACTCCCTATTTGAAACCTTGGATCAAGATAATGATATTAGTGGAGTTCGTCCAAGTGGGAGTAATATGAGAAGTGGTGAATTGAATTCAACTCATTCTCAATTACAACCACATGATGAGATTATGTCATCATTATCTAATCCAAGTGGGAGCATAATGGGGAATGATGCGCAAAGTGTACAATCTCCCATACGGCGAACAAGTCGCTAAAGTATTCCTCGTCGACGTTTTGACATTGAAGATGAAACTTTTATGGTTGCTCCGCAAGATGAGGATGAGCCAAGAAATATTAATGAGGCTCAGAATTGCCCTAGTTAAAAAAAAAAAGGATTCATGCAATGGAAGAGGAAATGGAGTAAATGAAATCAAACTAAGTCCGGGAACTGGTTGATCTTCCAAAAGGACACAGAGCTATTGGGAACAAGTGGGTTCTCAAAATAAGCGAAAGGCTGATGGCTCGATAGAAATGCATAAGACTCGCCTTGTGGTGAAGGGGTATAATCAACAGGAATGAATTGATTATGAAGATACGTTTTCTCCTATAGTGAGATTTACCTCGATTCGCATTATTCTGGCAATAGTGGCTAGTATGGATCTTGAGTTACATCAGATGGATGTAAAGACTGTTTTCCTCGATGGAGAATTAGAGGAAGAAATATATATGGAATAACCTGCTGGTTTCATAGTGAAAGGCCAAGAAGAAAAAGTATATCGACCTTTGAGGTCGATATATGGTCTTAAGCAGTCATCAAGACAATGGTATATACGTTTTCATAATGCCATAATGGCATATGATTTTACGATGATTGATGAGGATCATTGTGTATATATCAAAAGATCCAAGGATCAATTTGTGATCATATCATTATATGTTGATGATATACTGATTGTCGGAAGCAATATGGATTTTGTTAATACTGTCAAGAGTTGGTTGTCTTCCAACTTTGAGATGAAGGATATGGGTGAGGCTGCATACATTCTTGGAGTTAAGATTTCAAGAGATCATTCGAAGAGATCGTTATCTCTTTCGCAAGAAACCTATATAAATAAGGTTCTTGAACGATTTCGTATGCAAGATTGTAAACCCATAGACACTCATATTGCAAAAGGTGAAGGATTGAGCCATAGACTGTGTCCAAGGACTCCACAAGAGAAGGAACAAATGAAACATGTTCCTTATGCTAGTGCTGTTGGGAGCTTGATGTACGTTATGATGTGTACAAGACCCGACATATGTTTTGCAGTTGGAATGGTGAGTAGATACCAATCCAATCTAGGTCCAGTACATTGGAAGGCCGTTAAGAGAATACTAAGGTATCTGAAAGGAACTGCTGATTACAAGTTGAATTACCAAGGAAATGATCTGCGACTTGAAGGCTATTCAGATGCTGATTGGGGAGGAGATTTAGATGAAATGAAATCTACCTCAGGATTTGCTTTCTTACTGAGCAATGGCGTCATATCATGGAGTAGTAAGAAGCATAGCCTTATCCACGATGGAAGCTGAGTTCGTGGCATTATCAGCAGCAGTACAAGAAGGAGTTTGGCTTAAGAGATTCTTGGATCATTTAGGTGTTATTGAGAAAGCTGCAAATCAATTATTGGTTAACTGTGATAGCTAAGCAGCTATAGCATACACCAAAGATCCAAAGTATCATGGCAAGACCAAACATATAGATACAAAGTATAACTTTGTAAAAGATATGGTTGTACGAAAGGATGTGAACTTACAGTACATATCTACGCATAGAATGGTAGCAGATCCTATGACAAAGCCAATACCTAGAGATGTGTTTTGTGGTCATGTAAAATCTCTAGGATTGCATAGAGTCTGATGTACTGGATTGTAATTTCCCTGAGTTGTTCACATTTATGAACTAGTGTTGTTTCATTATTAATACCTATGAATCTTTGTTTGATCTTTATGCATCTTAATGCTCAGTGCATTACTTTAAGTTGAGAAAGTATGTCGGACAGATAAAAGATTAGCCCACTTACACGGGTAATCGCCTCTATTTACTGTGTGATAAATAGAGATGAGACTATTTTTTAAGCTTATTATCTAGGTGATAATCGAGAGATCAAGCTTAAAATACGTATGTCGCCTTAACTGAGTGTTAAGATGAAGACATAATACTTAATATGTCCGAAAGTAAAATACCCCACATATTTTACTTTATCTGTCTAAGATGCCAAATGTGAGTTCTGATGAATTTTGTAAATGAGTAGATACGTGAACTCAAGTTAGATATTGGGTATGTCTGAGCTATCATCTGTACGGTATTGAAAGGTGTAGACATACGCTCCATGGGAAAGGAGTTAATACCGTAATACGTATTTCATACTACGTATGCATAAGCCGACCAATAAGAGTGGCAAAAAGTTTGATCTCAACTTTTATGACGTGTGAGACTCTTGAGGAAAAAAGTTCCTCAAATTTTAGTGCCCTCATGACTTTTACTTATTCGCAAGGTTTCTATTTAGTGTTTGCTATCTTAGGATGTTGCCAATAGTCATGAGTTGATTCGATCTAATGGGACATTTCTAGAAAAGCAAGCTGAACTGAAATTGAGAGTTTGAAGGAAAGAGGAAGATCGATTTTGGGGAATCACATTGTAGTTTTGTATTCACTAGTCGACCAATTATGACTGTTTTTGGGATAATTATAATTGTGAATACAATATATATATATCATGTTTAAAAGAGATCAAGAGAGATATAAAATGTGATCAATCGATCTAGGGTACTGCATACTAAATCTACTCAAAGCGTGACGCCCATTATGAGCTGCTATATATTCCTAACAGATGTATAGCAACGAGCTCTCAAAGTATGCTGGTCGCACGGATTATTCACCGGTATGAATGTTGAAGAGAGGTAAAGAGAATCCTGTTCGACCCACCACGTGCAAGTGGGAGATGATGGTTTTATTAGTGATGGGTTTAAGGCCCGTCCGCCCAAGTTGGGCCCAAAAAGCCTGGCCCACGGGAATACGGCCCGTGGATGGAGGGACATATAAAAGGGAGGAGAGAGAGAGAGAGAACGTATCTGTTGAAAGAACGTATCCGTTATTCCCAACACCCGTTTATAGGAAGGTTGCCCTTTAGGAAACAATCAAATAATTAAAATTAAATAATAGCATTGAGGAAACTTATTGTTAAGGGGTAAAGTCTTCAAAATGCATCTTGAGAATCTGCAAAACACGTCCAGAATCTTTGGAGGCCTAGAAATCAAGAAAAAGTGTGTTTTAAAGGTCAAACATTGCCCAAATCGGTGTAGTCCATTTGCAATTTCAAAGATCTCACTGTCCTTTTCGATTTGATATGTTGTATGCGTCAAAACTCCCCTCGAATAAAAAGTTATGACCGTTTGAAGTTGGCCCGCCGAAGACGACAAGCAGAAGAAGTGCCTTCAAAAAGATGACCAAGCTTTTGCTCCTCTGATTCCAGTGCTACATCAAGTAGACATATGTGAAGCTAGACGTACTTCTCAGACAGAGATATCTATTTCGAAGGAGGAAAACGTGTTTAGAATTAAAAACAAAAAGGAAAGGCAAACGTACCGAATTGATTCCAAAGATTTTTCCTAGAAGATGAGAGCTTTGGGCTACCTCAGCATATAGAGCAAACACATAGAGCTGTATACATTGCTGCTCAAACCTTTCATGCCACTGCAGGATAATCAACTACTCTCTCCAGACCAATATGTGCATCAGAATTCACAGGACGTTCCCCAAGTACCACTGAAACCTCCAGATGGTTTTGGTAGATTGGGGGATCCCAATTTTTACAATATTTCTTACTTACCGGAGGTTCCAAAGTCTTTTAAGGAATCGACACCACTGAACCCTCAAGAAGATGTTGATATGGAGAATCTTACGATGCTAGAAAAAGTTTTGAGCAACGGCTAAGAACTAGATTCATTTGTATAATTTTCAAGTATTTATTATTGTTGAGCCGAGAGTGAGTGGTGAGCAAACTTCTCAGATCATTAAAAAACTTCGCTTTCCTAATCATACTCGAGCTAAGACACAAGGTTTTTCAGGAGGAATGTGGTTATTATGGTGAGACGCTTCTTTTATTATAGAATTAGTATGGATAGATCCTCAATTTATTCACTTTCAAATGAAAAAAGGGGGCTAATCGTATATGGTGTTTAACTGGTGTTTATGTCAAACTCGTTGAACTAAGTAAAATACAGTTGAAGGCTATGCCCCAAGATTGAGCTCTTTCATCTTGAAATATAAGGTGGACCCAAGTCTCTCTCTCTCTCTCTCTCTCTCTCTCTGCTAGATGATTATTATATAGTCTACTCCAGTCTATATTGCATTGAGTGTAATTCATCTTTGGAAAATATTTAACGTCAATAACGTGAGCAAAGATAATAAATAGTAAATAACTAGCGATTGCACATGTGCGGCATGCATGCATGCATGTAAGAAACTGGCCTTCGAAAGATTAGGTAGATGACTTAATCAGTACATATTCGAATTATTAAATTATGGGACGAAAATTTTGATAAACAATTACTTTACAAAAAAATCAGTTAAGTACATATGCAAAGAGAAAAATTATATCAACATCTGAAATATTTTAGGAATCTTGTTGTAGGATGGAAAGCTCTGAAATCTAAATCTTTAATTCTTTGAGAGATATAATAGGATTGTCGACTTTTGTTTTTTTCTATAAACACAATATGTAAAAACAATTAGTTGAGGGTATTTAGGAAAGTAAAGAATTATTAAATCGCTTAAACGTTGGATGAATGGCATGAATTGGTGAATAAATGGGGCTAAAAATTGTGGGTGATTATCATCTTTTATATTAATGGACAATGACATGTACTTCCCAAACTGTTTAGATCTTTTTCATGGGTGAAGAAAGTTTGATTTACGGTCAAAAAAAATGATAAACGATAAGAAAATCAATGACATTTTTGTAAATATGAATTAGATGCCAAATTCAAAAGTTCGATTTATAATATTAGTGGACTCCAAAAAAATCCGAATTAAAGTCCTCATCAAGTCATGCAAACTAAGCAGCCGCTGAAGAGGAAAAGGTTAAAACCCAGTGAGTTGGATTTCTAATATTCACACTTCGCACTTTGAGCGGTATTATTTGCATATTTTAATCGGGTCAAACAATGATATTTTAGAAAGCAAAAAAAGAAAAAAAAAAGAAAAAACAGAAAAAGAGAGAGGGAGAGCATTTGTCTAGGGAGGAAATATATACATGATACATGTATTTTCTTATTATGATAGGAGAATCTCGAATTATTTAAGAAATGCTCAAATTATGGTAGAAAAATCTCGAACTATTCAATTGCATACAGCAAGTACTTATTATCTTATCTTGAAAAGCAAGTGCGCATTTTAACAGAGACCTATGAAATAAATGCAACCAAAAAAAATCCAATAATTATAAGAATATATAGCAAGTTAATTAGTACTCATTCTAAGCCAAAAAAATTAATATTCATTCAATTTTGAATCTTGCATTTACTCTAACTCTAAAAATATCATACTTTAAACATCTATATAAACCCACTCCCAGAGGCCTCATGACACGTCTTCCACAGTGATCTCCAATAATCAAGCCTAAATTTTCTCACCATAATCCCTAAAGACTGTCTGCACAATTAAACCTTAGACAATCAAGCCAAAATACTTGGAAATGGAGAAGGGTCAAGCCAAGGCCAGTGCATTAGTCATTATATTGGTGATTTCATCCGGTAGGTTTCTTTCGTCTCTCATTTGTTATTATTATTTATCAATGTAGAATTGCACTAATGAATTTTCCAAACTTCCCTTCTTTAAAGGTTTCGGTGCCTCACAAGCTGCAGAAGAGAGAAAACCTTGTCTTCAAGTCGGCGACGACAAAGCTGATCTGTGTCCTGTTGGGTATTATCCCATCGTGATAGATCTCCAATGTTTATGTGTTCCGTCACAGCGCCAGGATACCTTAGCTGATCGGGAAGGAAACGGAGGTTGTAGTCCAAAGCTTTGTCCTAATGGGTCTCGTATGGTCTTTGCGCACGGCAAATGTTTCTGCGTTCCATCAAAGCGCCCAGATGTCTCGGTGAATCAGGTTGGAGGAGGCGCTTGTAATCCGGATATGTGTCGTGACGGGTTTCTTCCCATCCATGAAAACGGCGAATGTGTATGTGTTCCATGGGAACGCAAACATTGATTGTTGTGTAAAGTGAATTTGTCTATGAGATGAGAAGGAGCAAGAATAAAAGGGAATAAGAGAGAGGTGGACCGCATGTGTCGTCAATTTCATGCATCAAATTTTGCTCTCATTAAAATGGATTGAAGCTATTGAGTATTCCGCTAATTATTATTTTTTTTTTTGGCGGTCTCCAAAAATTCCAACCATTGAAATCGATGGATTCCAGGGGTTGCCATTAATGTCATTATAATGGTTGATAACTCAAGCAATGATCGTATTCTTTTTGTATGGATTAGATGAACTATTGACAATTGATAAGACAACAAAAATTTCGATATTGAAAGACAAATTCCAAAAAGAGCAGCAAACTCGATATCCTCACATCTTCAAATTTAATGACAAAAAAATTCAAAAATAGTTTGAATATTCCAACTACACTTGCCCTAGTTTGACAAGAAAAATAAAGCTCTACGGGATTACAGAGGGAAATCGGAACATATCAAAGATCCATTTTTGTAATATTTGTATTTGACTATCCTTCGCTCTACAATTAAGATGTTATAACTATGCAAAGTCTCATCCGATAAAGGTCAAAAAAGCTTATTTTTCCATATTTCCAATTAAAATAGATTATTTACAAATATGGAGAGGGATTATTTGAAAAGATAAAATGTTTTTAAGGTATTGTCACTTTATGAAAACAACTTACCATTTTGATCATACCTTCTTAAGAGCGTTGTTAAGTAACAGAAATAGTCAAATTGGGAATACGTCATTAGGACAATACCGTCACTCTGAAATATCGTCCTCTAAGCATTTGCTTGTTTGGAACACCACATTCAATTTGGAGCCATTTGAGATGCGTGCCACTCTAAAGGTTCTTTCGAAGAAAATGGATCCGATGAAGGGTATTTTGAAGATTTCACCGTTCTTAAAATTTTGTTCGGCCGAGGAGAGAACCTACGGAGTACGATCCAAATCAACCTCAAACCCCACGAAAACGAACGGCCACCGCCCCGCCAGATTCGCCCGCCGCTCTCCGACCAATGTCCAGCCCCAGGAGAGCCAAGCGCCTCGTCACGCTGACCCACCCGCTCCTGCGCAAGCTCGACTCGTGCAGCAGCGTCGCGGAATTCAACCAAGTCCACGCCCAGCTCCTCGTCTCCGACCACTACCTCGCCACCAGCCAAGCCGTCAAGAAGCTCTGCGCTCTGCGCGCGGTCTCTCGCGCAGTCCTGTTCTTCAGATCCACCAGCGAGCCCGACGCCTCCGTGTGCAACACCATCATGCGGACTTACGTGGGCGGGAAGGACGCGGGCAGCGCCATGAGATTTTATCGGGATGAGATGGTGGGTAATGACGTCGTGCCCAATCATATCACGTTCCCCATTGTTCTGAAGGTGTGTGTGGAGACTGGGTCGTTGAGCGAAGGAGAAAAGGTTCACGGCAGGGTGTTCAAACTCGGGTTCGAGCCGGATTTGTTCGTGACGAACGCATTGATTCACTTCTATTCGGCTTTTCAGAAGACCGGGAATGCCCGCTCGGTGTTTGATGCGGGGCCTGTTCGGGATTGCGTCAGCTGGAATACTATGATCGATGGTTATGTCAAGAATGGGGAAGTTGATCGTGCACGTGAGCTGTTCGATGAAATGACTGAGAGGGACGCTGTCACTTGGACCTCGATGATAGGGGGCTACATTGGGAGAGGGGAGATGGAAGAGGCGAGAAGTTTGTTTGATAAGATGCCATCTAGAGACATCCCATCGTGGACTTGTATGATTGACGGGTATGCAAGGATCGGCTGTTTTTGGGTGGCTCTTGAGTTGTTTAACTCAATGCCTTCCCGGAATGTGGCCTCTTGGAATACCTTGTTGGATCATCTTGTCCGTCATGAACATTACAGGGAGTGTTTGAGTTTGTTTGATACTATGCTCCAAGAGAGAGAGATTAAACCCAATAAGTTTACTCTTTTGCCTGTCTTGACTGCATGTGGCAATCTGGGGGACCTCGATAGAGGCCAACTAGTCCGTTCTTACATCACGAGAAATCACATTAAAGCTGATGTGGCGCTCTCAACCGCTTTATTGACATTGTATGCAAAATGTGGGGCTGTGGACGTGGCTAGGAATCTGTTTGATCAGATGCTTGATAAGAATGTTGTCTCGTGGAATGCTATGATTCTGGGGTACGGAATGCATTGGCATGGCGAGAAAGCCCTAGATTTGTTCCTGGAGATGGAGAAGAGAGGTCAAATACCAAATGAGTCCAGCTTCGTCAGCGTCTTATCTGCCTGCAAGCGCAGTGGAATGGTTTTGGAAGGTTGGTGGTGTTTTGACCTAATGTCTCGAGTTTATAAGATTGATCCCAAAGTACAGCACTATGGTTGTATGCTCGAGCTTCTTGCCATGGTCGGGTTGATGAAGGAAGATATAGAAGAGTTGGTCAAAGAAGTCCCAACGGGGGCTGGATCTACCCATTCTACCACTGAACTAGGAGAGACTGTGGCCGAGCGATTGATCGAGTTGGACCCGACTGATGTTGCGCCCTATGTGCTCTTGGCAAACATGCATGCAGCAGAAGGTAATTGGGACGCTGTCGAGAACGTCAGAAAGATTATGAAGGATATAGGTTTGCAAAAGGAAGTCAGGTCTAGCCTCTCTCGACTTGGAGGCATCGAGTCCGAAGATGTCGAAAAGGATAGTTTGCCCCATCGAAGAGTTATGATTTATTCAATGTTGAGTGAGATCGGTTCTCATATGAAAGTGTACTGTAGAGACTCTAGAGTTGTAGAGGAACTAACATTGAGTCTGGTGGAGTTGATTAGAAAGGAAAAGAAAGAATTTTCATGATCGGTAGAAAAAGCATGCTGAGGGTTGAGTTACAACATTGCATGGATGCTAGCGAGGCAAAAACATGAAAAGGAACGCATGATGACATAATATCATTATATGTTTTTGAGAGTTAGAGGAGCGGATGAGTGGTGACAGCAGAGGCCCGATGAGGACAACGAGGGCGATGGTTGAGGCGATGTTGACCGAGGTGATACCGGGTGTGTGCGCAACGGGCACGTGTGGCGGTGGACTCGGGGGCTTTCAGCCTCAAAATGAAGAAAGAAGAAAATCCAAGGGGAGAGGGATGGGGAAAAGGATTGGGCTATTTGGAAAATCATAGGGTGTGGCTGCGTTCACAGGTGCACTTAAATAACACCAATAAACGAGCAATACTTAGTGAGCAGCATCTAATTCTTACCCTTTTCTAGCTCCTTACTCTTGCCCCAATGCCTTCAACAAACACACTATATGACAATAGGTGAAAAGTGGGACTTTGGAAAATGAGAAAGATGAGTCATTTTCATTTGAATTAACTCGTGGCTTCTAAAATTTGCGTGACCGTTCAATGTAGTAATTCTGAACTGCAAAGGAGAGGCTCCACGGGTAAGGAACGAACGAGCTTGGAGCCCTGGGCATGTGACTGTCCATGAAAAACAAAGGCTTTTGACATTGAAAAGACAGCAGATTAATCTTCAACGTTAGCCCCAAGTATTGATTTCTAGGATGGTTGGGACCCAAACTCAGGTGAATGTGCGGGCTTTTGATGGGTTGCACTTCATGTAATTACCAGAGTTTCGTCTCTAAACAGAGTAATGAGATATTCAATATAACAACCCTTCTTGTCATTTCATATCGAGGCACATCCACAAGAACGTTTTCCAGAATTCTCTCCCTTCTCATTCTTCTTAAGTTCTCTTGAACGTTGTCGTTTATTGCAGATGGTTCTATTAAGCTAATTCGATGGATCATTCTACAAAATCCAAGATTTATTGCTTCATCCATAGTACATGAATATTTCATCCAAATCTGAAAGAATACATATAAGCATTTCTCTAGCTAAGTCATTGCTCATCTCTAAGGAGAACAATTATTGTACAACTCATTAAAAGAACAAGAATGCTCATGGGCGATTATTTCTATTGAACATCTTGCAAAACAGTCAGCTGCATTTCCATTCCATGGCTTTCAACCATTAGCTGATCTGTACTCCGGTATCATATGTTGCTCCGGCTTTCCAGTCTTGAGGTATGTTGTTGACAGGAACCAACCACGTCTCATCTCCATCATCGCCACTGAGCAACATCCTCAGGGCCAATGGACCGCTAGGGGGCGAGGTGGTTGTCCAAACTGCACCATAGCTCCGGTCCAGGAGCTTGCAAACATAGTTCTGAGTCTGCCAAATTTTTTGATTAAAAAAAGTCAGAAATACCATCCTCAAAGTACCATTGCTACTGAGTGCGGTTCATCATAGAGCAGTTATCAGCAAATTTTTGTATTTTGATGCACGTGATACCATTTTTTCTGTAAGAAGCCGGAGTGGATGACTGTTTGATACGAGAGAAATCTTGCAGAAAGCATGGAAAATGCGAGAGTAGATGGACTAGATTGACGTTAAAACCAGTTCATATATTTCGAAAACCTATGGTTCAGGTTAATTACTGTCAGATGCTCCTTTATGCAACAAGAAGAACAAAATTACACAAATTGACAAATGGACAGGACATATTAGCACGAATCGGTAGGTTCATGAGGATATAGATTTGATTTTCGAGACAAAGTGGATGGTTTTATCTTCTCCCATAGAATGACAAAAAAATGCAAATTTTAGCTTCTTAAAATCTGAAAGTTCATGAGGATCTGAAACACGGTTGCAAGGCAGGTTCATGGTTCCTCATGGAATTGACTAGTTTGACAGGTTTTACACGGAAGAGGGGTCAGTGCATATCACGAAGTTACTGTTCATTTAACGGTTCGAGAGCAATCTTTGATAGACAATGAGTTACCTCACATAGCTGCACCGCAGTGATGTCCTTATCGCCCTGTTGATACCATATCACAAAACCCAAATAATAGGGGTTATTGCTGCTCTCATCGATCTTGATGGTTATATTGTGGTTTGGGTAGCTGCAGGAAACACTGCGGAAATATTGAGATTCTTGGATTAGTTCGAACCTTCATTCTGCATGCCGTTAACTTAACATCTCAGCACTTCATCTTGGAATTATCAGGTAATACTTGTACTGTAGACGGGCATCTCTGAGTTTTGCTTAATTATTAAAAATCCACTCTTTGGCAAGAGTTTAACCATCACATCAGAGGTATGTGCATAAGAAAAAATTTCCAGTTACCTCTTTGCTCTTGTCTCTGGTTTAGCAAAAGCTATCGCAGATCCACATGATACCAATGAAAACTTTCCAATAGTGTACATGTCAAGCACTAACTATGATCTTACCGTCTATATTCGATGTCAACAACACCAAGTGCATATATGTAGCTGGCGGCATCGGAGGTTTGAGCCATTCGGCCATAGGCCCGTTGGCTTAGAATGAAATCCGTGTTATCACCCGAACCTTGATCAGTTACGACGACGGTTACGCCTTTGTCTGAGCAGTACTTACTGTTGGTGCACCTCACCTGAAGTTGTCATGCATGTATTAACAACTTTTGTATCCTCATAAACACTAATTATAGTTATTCCAAAAATTCGGTTAACAGGATTCTCACCTGGTAGCAAGCGCCACAACCAACACCACTGCGATAGAGATTAGATGCTGCCGAGACATCCCCGCCATTAATCATAGCTCCAAATGAACCAAAACCACATGCCCCAGCTGCGGTTGAATAAGAAATATCCATTTGTCAATCATTCATTTTATCACATAGTATCTGCAACAAAAATCTACAATTTTACTCGTTCTAATGTTCCTTACTCTCTGTTCCTTGTTCAGTCGAATTCGGGTAGTAGGAGGCACGAGAAGAGACAAAGCAGTTGCTGCAAGTTGCACCATTGGCCGGAGTTTGCATGAGAAAGAGGGTGGCTGAGAGAGAGAGAAGCAACTTGAGCTTAAGAGCCATTATGCGATAGCAGAACGAGGCAACTCTCAAGCCCAAGAATCCCAATGTGGTGGTGCAAGAAAAGCAGTGAACTTTCTGAATATTTATAGAGTAAATTCTACTGGTTTGGTAAAAAAATTCAGGCTTTGACGTTCTGCAAGTGGTATTAATGTAAATGAAGCAGTTTGACGCACGATCCTTTTCAGCTAATAGTTAGACTAGGAATCTCCCCTTCATGGAATATAGCGTCCAAATGTGCTTTTCTGACTTGAAGAATATTTTGTTTGAGTGTTTCATTCTTCCTTCTCTCCTTGTGTTCCAGTTTCCTTGGGTAAGGAAAGAAAGTCATTGATTTTAACTGTTTCCACGTGAAAGTTCAAATTAGTATTCATTTTCTTGAACCAATATGGTACCAGCTATTTCACTCCTAAGTTTAACAATCAAGCTTTGAACTTGACTTCCAAAATGTCGTCTGATGTATTCCCGCTAGGCACAGTTGACCGCTAAGTGATCCTTACCTACCTAGCGTACAAGAGAGAAAAAAGATAGAGAGAATTTGACTTGCAAAATGTCATCTGATGTATACGTGCTAGGCATAGTTGACCACAAAGAGATATGATATTGATACCGACCTACCATACGCGAGAGAGAGAGAGATAGAGAAGTCTAAAATGGCTATATGATTTGACTGAGAAATTAGAAAAAGCAAGATTCAGAAGACAAGGAAGAAAAGAGATGTCAGTTAGGTGGTGCTGCACTAGCAAAGAAGTTTTAGGCAAAATTTGATTTTCCCACTTAACGGCTATATGCTCTGCTATGTTGGCCATGTTCATATTGTTCTCTCTCGTTGTAGGGCATTATGTATTCCGGCAACTTACCTGGTGAAAAACTATGTAATCCAGTCTATAACATGGGAAGAATCACTTGAACGTGAACATGAACCTCAGCACTTCGCCTTTTAGGTGCGTATGCTCATGCTCCTGCTCATGCTCCTGCTCATGCTATGTATACCGGCACCGGAAATCGGCCAATTATCTGTATTGTGTGCATGACCTAGCAATCCTGTGAATGTACTGCTTGCCTCCAAAGTGGAGGAATCTGGCTGCTCCTGTAGTGCGCGCGTGCTGCAGCCCCGGTTCTATCTCCTCCGAACACCATCAAATCAACGTTGCTGCCCGTGAACATTTCTTTTCTTTTCTTATCTAGCTCTATTATTGCGCCACATACATCAAACTTAGGAAGTCCCTAGTAATATAATTCATATTATCTTGTCCCCACAAGACGTACGTGATCATAACATGGGGCTAGATTTTCTACCCGGATTTTGTCTTTTTCAGTTCAAACCATCAGGGTAATCATTAAACATTAGCATCGAAGGAATTGTGGCCTCATCAGCCAAGAGTCCTGTTTTTCTTGTTGGCCAAGTAATCAGCAATAATTCAAATGTGATTGCTTTCTTAAGCACGTCCTATTCTGGCTAATTCCCCTTGATTGAAATTTGAATATTTGGTATTAGCGGCCCAGAGACGATGGTACGAAGGAAGCCGATCGAACTGGCATGAGACTTGTCCATTGAACCTAATCTGCAATGACCTGGAAACCATTACGAAGTCATGGACCCCCAGGCCCCACGCACCATCACCAGACCAAATTGTCATTTCTCAATGATGAAAACTAGAGAACGCAGGGCCAGAGCAAGAACTTTGTTTAGCCTTAGAGGTGGACATGTTTGACCGTGACTGCAAGATGTGCACTGTTTTATGTCCGCTGTCATTCTTATCCGCAAGCAGCCTTGGGATTCCTTCCCATGAAGAAATTTAACACCATATCGACAAATTGCCACGACTTCCCCGTTTAAACGATGGGCAAGCTTGGCCAAGTCTCCGCCATAGGAAGTCTGCTATATTTGGTACAAAAGTACTCACGCACTACCAACCTAAAAGTACCGACACCCTTGTGTCTAAATAAGTTCGATAAACACGTGTTTAATAGGCTCTAATACGTTCCAACAAATTCAATACAGTGAGTGTCGGATGAACAAATTCAATACAGTGAGTGTCGGAAAATCCGACATGTGATCGCTCTCCTGACACGCGAGTTCAGAATTCCAACGTGATTTCAACACTCACGAGTCCATTTTAAAAATTTTCAATAAATGAGTGTTCAAAATATGAATATTTAAAAAATAATACAAATAATAAAAGGAGAATAGAGAAAACTTAATTATCTATTCTCTTTTGACTCACTTTCCATAACTCGTTATTTTTAATGTAAATTCATTCTAAACTCTTTATTATTATTTGTTTATTTGTAAATTTAAATCAAATTAATTTAAATGAAATAATCATAGAAAATCACGTAGATATAAAAATTTACAATAAATATACAACATATTTCAACACGTCGAAATTTTCTATATTTTGAGAAATGACATGTCGGCATATCATATCGTGTTGCGTCTATTGGTGCTACTTAACTTGTGACTATATTGCACCTATGAGGCTTGTCTGTCATCAGAATGCTTAATAAGCTAGTTTATGCATGCTAATCTTTTGAGCGGACTACAATTAAGCACAAATTTCCTGATGGCTACAAAGAGAAGATGCAGAGAGATGCCATTACAGCTAATAAATAACACAGCATGTTTGTTCAGATAACAGTCCATCCAACTGTCAACATCTGAGTACCCATCGAAGCCGGAATATACACATATATACACCACTCAAAAGTACAAGCGACAAGCCTAAAAATGCAACAAAGTACACATATGGTCATCAAGACAGCCCTAGCCGTTCATCTATTCCACGACGGATCTTCATCAACAAGCATGCGAAACTCCTCATCTTGACCAAGAAACTGAGTCTATCTCGTCCCGAGCAGATTTATATAACTGGAGCCTCCTGGTGCATTGCTGCCTTCTTTCCATCAGTGCAGGATCTTCATCCAACAACTGAGCAAGCTGATTGGCCTAGAGGATAGAAAATGAAGCAATCTGTGATCGTGTGGCGAAATATGTAATGGCATAATCATGTCATGCTGGAGATTGTGAGTGACAAGTGATGAGACATATACCTCCATTTTGCCCAATTGAGTATAGAAATGATCTAGTAAAGATCGTTTTGCTTCTCTCACTTGGCAATGGACCACAGCCTTTGGGATTGTGTTCCTCAGCGTCTCAGAAATCATCCCAACGTAAGAGAAAACATTTGATCCAATCCTGCGGTAATGCCCCTCTGTGTACCGATCTGCAGAATTGGCAGCTTGATTTCCGCCCTTTTCTGCTTCCTGAGGAAGTCTCCTAAAGAAGTCCACTGTCAGGAATGAAGACTCCATGTCCACCAGCCGCAAAGTTGTCTTCTTGCCATCTTCACAGAACCTCTGCAGTGCTTCACCAGCAGCTGCTTGGATTTCCGCTTGAAGAGATGGAAAACGCTTCAATTCCTGCTTGAACGAACCATTCCATAAGATTTATGCTATGACAATATCAAAATCTTCTGCATAACCTATTTCAGACCTGACCTGAGTTTGTCCAATGGATTTTCTCACAAGCTCCTTCAAGATGTAATGAACCTGCAATAACAAATCATAAAGGGTGAAGAACTTACTCAGCAACAGAAGCGAAAAAGAGTACTCCACAATGGCACTTACAGCATCAACTGATGCTTCAGCTGGCCCTCTAAAATAGCTAAGAGCGCCATCAATAAGCCGTCGATAACCCTGCTCAGGAGCAACAAGATGGGGCTGGTAGCCATCCGACTCTGAGACCACCTTCCTCACATTTTGCAGTGACAGGTGCCGATCAAAAGGAAGCTTTCTTAAAGCAGCAGGGAGTTGATTGTCAAAAACACCATAGATTCTAGCACCACCAGGTCGTCTAAGAAAACTCAAATTAACAAGAAAGAATTAGAATTTTAGCTTCTCAAGAAAGCTTCTAACTCTAATGACACTAACATGTATCCATTTATAAGCACATCCAAACAGAGAAAAGCGCAAAATTTAGAGATAGTTGCTTCTGAGAGCTGTAAAAAATCAAAGAATGAAATTCGTAACAGTCTGCCTCAATCTATTTTGAAGCAAAGTGATGTAATATGATGATAAAAATGATTACACGAAGAAGCTAACAAAAGGAGTTTAGGTGAGAGAAAGGGAGCACACTATTACCCTCCTTCCAAATGCTCCTTGAAAATTCGGTCAAACGCACGGCACAACTCTAATATGGTATATAACTGGGCCTGTAGCAATGCCAATCATCAAAACTTAATGTTCATGTAGAATGCATACCTATCCAGATGTAAGAGAAAAGGATGGAAAAAAAATCCTCACCCCAGCATCAGCAGCAACAGATCTACCTAGATGATTCAACTCTGCTTCAAGTTCATCAATTGTTTTATTGATCAAAGATGTTATGTCCGGTATGCGAGCTCGAATGACAGACTCTAGATGCTGAAACCAAGTCAAGATCCATCATGTAGACAGCTCAATAAAAATCTTCGGGAAAAGTCCCAAGGTCAAAGACTCAAGCAGGTTATTGTGAAATGCGGGGAAAAAGGAGGAACCTTAGAAAGGAGTTTCGCAAGGTACTCTGAGCCCATTTTACTAGCCAAGTGTCCATATTCAGTGCTTGTTGCAAAGAACTCACGTTCCTTCCTCCGAGCAAAGATCATGTCTACGTTCTTATTTATATCAGCTTGGGAACGGTTCACTATACCAACCCAAGGGTGTTGAAGCCGATAAGACCTTCCTTCTAGAACCTTGTAACAACCCCAAAGGTATACAGATGTGAGAGAAAGAGAGAGAGAGAGAGAGAGAGAGAGAGAGAGAGAGAGAGCTAATGCTTTTGGATCAGATACCAAGCTGGAAATGTGTATAGTCTAAAATCACTTACCTCAATGGCATTAGTGCCCTTGTCCATTAAATCAAGCTTTGTCAAGACGCCAAATGTTCTCTCACCTATGACCATGACAAAGTTATTCAAAGTTCCATGCTAGGAAACCATGTATATAGGCTGTACCTGAAGGATCAACTTCTCTTGCGAGCTTGATAGAATCAGATGTAGCAATATCTTGATTCGCTGGAGTAATAGCCAAGATAATGCAATTCGGCTACAACAAAAAGAAAAAAGGAAACAAACTGATGCTGGAGTTATGACCAAGACGATGCAATTAGACTACTTATATGCAACTAAATCATGGCTTGTAAATTTTGACATAATAAAGCTATTTCAATCCAAAGTGATACCAAACATGAATGAAGCATGAAGAAAAACATGTATTGTCAATTAATATAGCAAATTCCTTGGGTCAACTTGATCCGCGTGATCCATGACATAGTGGGTTAACCAGTAAAACGGTCTGCATTTAAGACAGAGATTAAGCTTGAAGGAGATTTAGTAATATAATTTGATAGTATTATTCGAACTTCTATGAGTCCTAATTTTAATATTAGTCATTCCTACTAGTTTACACGGTAGTACAGTATCAGGCCATTGCCATCATGCAAAAAAAGTGAGCTCAAAAGTTTGACAAATGTGACCAGAATTAGGGATTGCTCTCGCTGACTTCGAGCTCAAGGGACCTTCTTGGTAGATCATAATTGAGAAAATAATTCTTCAAATCTTATAGAGAATTTAAATTCATCTCTCAGAAACTTAAATCTATTACACCCACTGCTAAGGCCCCTTTGGTTTCAGAGATAAATTGCTGGACCGAGGTCAGCTGCCTAGAGCTAGACTAGCAAGAATTAGCATGAAGTTTTCCAACCAACAACAGCTCAGTACTGAGTACTTCGAGCTGATAGTTCCTTACTTAGACATCTTCTCTTGTTAACTTTAAAGGGACATTTGTCATGATGAAGCACGAACAAAATATGTATTGTCAATTAAAATAGTAAATTCTAAAGTCAACTTGATTCATGTGATTCATGAAATAATGGGTTAACCAGGAAAATGTCTACCTAGAAGACAGACTTTGAGCTTTAAGAAGATATGGTAATCTAATTTTACAGTGATATTCTAACTGCTATTGTCCTCATTCCAATACCAGCCATCCCTACTAGTTTGCAAGGTAGTACATTATCCAGTCAATTCTATCATGCAAATAAATTGAGCTCACAGTTTGACAGGTGACCACAATTAGGATTACTTTGACCAACTTTGAACTCGAGGGGCCTTCATGATAGATCATTAATTCCTTATGTAAAAAATAATTCTCCTAATTGGATTGAGAATTTAAACTCATCTCTCTCAGAAACTTAAACACATTACACCGGTTGCTAAGATCCCTTTGGTTTAAGAGATAAACTGCCCAACTGAAGTCAGCTGCCTAGAGGTAGACTAGCCAGATTTAGATTGAAGAATCCGACCAACAACAGCTAAGCACCGCAAATGGGTACTTCTAGCTGATAGTTTCTCATTTACAGGTCTGCTTGTGTTACTATTTACAAGATTCGCCAGCAAAATTAAGTTGAGTTTCAGATGTGGTAATGTAGATACAAGCCTTTCTTCTTTAAATTCCTTGATAAGGAGAGTTAATGAAAGCAGAGAGCATGCTTGCCATAGAAGTGCAAGTTTTGATATATAGGCAGAACGTATATCTTACCTTTTCAACATATGACCGGACCATAGTTTCAATGTCGTGGACAATACTCTCTGGCTGTCCCTCTATCAGCAACAAAAAGATATCAAACTCCTTTGAGATCAATAAATCAAATACGAAATCCAAAGCTTAAAGAAATCCATTTCACCAGAAATGGCTGCATTCACAAACATACCTACAGCAACTTTGGTCAATCCAGGCAAATCTATCAAAGTTAAGTTGACAACTGCCAGCAAAAAGAAGTTGTCAGATAACTCGAGAAATGAAACAAAGGATATTTAGGGAGTTATTAAACTGAATAATGAGAAAAAGAAGCTAACAAAAAGACATGTTCTTTCATAAAAAAAAATCACACACAAAATATGGATCCAAATGACCAATTAAGGTGGGGGTGCATCTAATGCACATTAATCAACTATGAGCAAATTATTGTCTTAAAAACAAGGTGAAAAACCAAACTTTTGAGAGGTGACTTCAGCACCCCCCCCTCCCCCCAAAAAAAAAAAAAAAAAAACAAGTATGGGTATTAGAGGGTTAGATCTTGTGACCGGTCAAACAGACCAACTTATTCCAAATGGAGAGCAAGGATGAATTCTTGCCCTCTGTCACGTCGTGTATCCTACTGCCATCACACTAGCCCATGGGCCTAAATCGTGAAGATACTGTACTTAAAGCTCCATTTATCCCTTCCAAGACCCACTGGGATTCAGACATATTTTCAGGAAGCTGCTCATTGTTGCTGCAGGAACAGCTCATAATTGTTCCTTTACATGGGCACAGTAAAAGTACACGAATAATGATGCATCATAGTAACCAAAACACTGCGGTTTAGAAGAAAAAAAATGATTGCCAATCTACAATTGTTAGATTTAAATTTCAGATGTTATTACCATTTGGAGAAAAGATGCTAAGATGGATGGGAATTGGAGATATCTGTTTCGACTTTCCAGTCAATCTATCGGTCTCATCCTGAATTTCATTGCGAACCATAGCTGCAAAAGAGCAAGCAAGAGTCAGACAAGCTGCTCCTATTGACATTTCTTTTTCAAACTCAGAAATGCCAGAGTACATAGAGCACTATCAATCTCATATCACACAAATTGGAAAAAAAAAATCGCAATCTAAGTGACTATTGATCAGAAAGGAACATAAAAGGAAGTCGATCCTTTTAATAGACTAAAATCTATAAACAATTCAATATGCAAGAAAACAAAATAAAGGACAGCTCAAAGCTAATCTTGCTGATTAAAGTACAAGAAGCGCCAATAGTGTGCATCTTTTAATGTGGATATCAGGCAAACCATCACGTGAATGAGCAGATAGACAGCTATCACAGGCAATCTAAAGGTGACATATGACACTGATCTTGAAGTCAATTCTCAAACTTAAAGATAGCAAGCGAATTACTCATATCAAGTTAAGCGTGCAAAAAGAAAAATTTGCAGATGGTTTCAAGAATCCCAACTTGAACAGTGGGGTGTAGACTTGATCTCAAGATGCTTCGCTAGGTCTATGCAATTGCATTAACTCCCACTGCCATCATAAAATAGTTGACTGAAAATAATACTTCCGGATGCAGTAGTAAAGGTTCAAGAATGAAATTGCTTTACCAATTAGCTTCAACATTTTAGCCCTTTTTTTTTTCTTTCGGCTGATGGTGCTAAGTTAAGAAAAACCACAATAAGTTCAAACAGCAAATGCGCAAAATCATCTCTTCAACATAAGGTTGACATACAGAAGTCGGTGAATCTTCTCTTTGGCAAATGTAGAAATTCTGCATATTCTTGTATCCCAGACTCTGTCTTATGCAGCTGCAACACCAGAGGCCGCCTGGTCACAATTCCTGGAAGCAATTGACATAAAATAAATAAGAACCCAGAAGGTTTGGACTGAAGATAAAGGAGTGCCTACAAGAACTTCAAAGCGCCTAACTCTAAAAACAGCATTATATTCCAAAATCTAGACGAATCAGTTTCAGCACGATCGAAAAACAGAGGTGTAGCACCTCCAACCCACTTGTCCAATTGCTCCACGCGTCTCCTTATAAACCAATTTCGCAAACTGGACTGAGCCTCCCTAGCATCACATGCAAATTTATAACGACAACTGATATGCATTAATTAAAAAAAGAAAAAAAAAAAAGGATTCTTTTTAAAGATCATTCGCGTCTCCCTTCACTAATTCCTAGACCAAAGTAATGCAAAAGCAACTAGCAACTACATGAGCACGTACCTGAACCTCGGGGCAGAAAATCTCGGCCGACAATGCTCTCCAGCACAGACGATTTACCCGAGCTCTGCAACAACACCAGCCATCACGACGCTTTTCCAAAAAAACGCCCAGCTCGAAACCGGAAACCGACGAACACAAACCGAAACACACGCACGCCACGAGCGAGGTGGAGAGAGGAACCTGGCCGCCGACGACGGCGACGGAGGGGAGGGCCTCCCAGAGGGTGGGCAGGGCGGCGCCACCGCGGTCGCCGCCGCCGCCGCCGCCGTGGTCGCCGAGGACCGTGCAGGCGCGCTGAATCCGGTTGACGAGGCCGATCAAGCTCTCCATGGTGGCCATGCGGCAGGCGGAGGAAGCGGGCCCAGCTCCCGAGCTGGAGCTCGAATTCGAATGGCGGAGAGGGAACCCGAGGACGAGTGCAGTGATGGTGATGGTGGTGATGATGAGGATGATGGAGATGGGGGCGAGGAGGAAGAGCAGAGCTATTTTCGCTGGCGTTTCTTGCTGCTCTTGAAAATGGGAAAAATATTACAAAAGAATTCCTTGAAAGGGACGTCGGAGTGTGATGGCGACGGCGATAGAGATGAATTTCTCGGCCGGCCTTGGTTGTGGGCGCACTTTGGTTTTTGCTTTTTCTCGATTTCTGTCGCTGCCCCCGTGAGCAGCGTTTTTAAAATGAGGTGGTCAGCGGAGGGTCAGCTCGTTCTCTCTCCTTTTTTGAACTTTTTCTTTGGAAAATTGACTTATTTGTCCTTCTTCAACTTTAGCCTAACGAGTAATTTGATCTCTGACTTTGAACATTTAATTTATTTAATATGATATCTGAATTTTAGTAAACAATCTTTGAATTGTATGAAGATATTCAATGTTGTCCTTTCATAATTATTCAAGATCATGGATTATATTGAACATTTTCATCTAGTTCAATGATTGTATTGAATATGTACCAAAAGTTTAAATACTACATTGAACAAATCAAGAGTTCATGGACCACATTGCACATTAAATTAAAATTTAAGGATCACATTGAACAAATTAAAAATTTATGAACCAAATTGCACATTGAGCCAAAATTCATAAACTATTTGTGTCACTATTCTTTTTTTTCTTTTGCTCCAACAAAAATTCGATTATACGTATTAATATCCACTCGAGATTTCAGGTATCTTGTATTAAATTAAAGTTAAAGTTTGAGGGATGTAAAGCTTAAAAAAGATGAAATTACTTATAAGAAATCAAAGTTCTAGTGGATAATAGCAAAAATGGTCCTTAAATTTCAATGTAATGTGCAATGTCATCCACGAATTTTTAATATGTTCAATGTGTTCCTGAATTTTAGCTAATTATGCTTGTCATCGATAAACTTTTAATTTGTTCAATGTATTCCTTGAACTATTAGTAAATATATAATATATTCACTAAATTATATGGAAATATTTAAAAGTCCAAAAATCACATTAAATATTGGACCAAAATTTATGGACCATATCATACATTGTATTAAAATTTAGGGACTAATGGAATAAATCAAAATTTTATGGATGACATTGCACATGAAATCAAAGTTCAACAATCATATATATCATTATGTTAAATAATGGTAGTTGTTCTGATTGACATTTTTCATGGATTTAAGTCATCCAATTAGCGATAACCCACACGTCTATATTTGTCAAAGTAACAATTACCAAAAGAATGAGATGACTTGAATGCTATGGTGTCTATAGATTTCTAATGAAAGAAATTCCTAAAGAATTGATAGGTAATCGCTTGAATTGTGTTACTTTCAACTCAGAGCAATCACAGCAAACCCACACGCCAGAACAAATTCTAATGCAGGTGATTGAATCATTGACAACCTTTGACTACTTCCTGCTTGTTCTCTTCTCACCAACCGCCTTTCTCTACAGAGAATTAAACGGGCTCTAGGAAATGAAGGCTATACAGCAAAAGACTTTTGCAACAAATTTAAACATTATGAATACAGGAAGTTTTCGTCACCGAAATGCTACCAGCTAATTGCCCTTCACGCCAATTTTTGTTCTCGTATTGGATCGTCCCACCTCATGCGGATAAATTATGCTCCTGCCGAATGAAGCAATCTTGCTGGGTACGTCGCGGCTTTTTCTTGTATCGGACCATCAACACATCTCTGTGGTACCCCCGGAAACCTCAGTGACATTGGTTTCATCTTTTCTGGATTTAGCATCATCCAAGTAATGCTGATAGACGTAAGAAATGAATCCCCAGATTGCCAAAATCATAGCCATCACCTTAATCCCATCCATCTTGTCATGGAAGAATAGCACTGCAAGAATCGGAACAACCGGCAATGCCAAGGTACTGATGACATTGGAAAACAGCGACGATACCTCAAAAATCAGCCCGAGCATACCGATCGAGGAGATCTGCCATGTCAGCGCTGTCCAAATTAATGTCATCAAGTATGACACTCTTCCCTCCTCGTATGCCTTCATCTCCTCGCCTAGTTTCCTCCACTCTCCGCTCGCAAAAAGCCCAACAACGCAAGCGCAAGTCGCCACAAAAGACGGGTATATTTGCATATCCAGCACAGCAGAAAACGTTTCTCTCTTGATCACTTTCTCGAAGGAAAGCTGAACTAATGAAAGATACAACGAATATGTCGCAGACGCTCCCAGGGTACACAGGAATCCGATCACATACTTCGCTCTTGAGATCTTTGTGGTGTCCGAGTCCGAGTGGACCGCGAGGAGCGAGGCTGACACGGTGAGCAGAACGATGGAATTGAGAATGAATGGGGTGAACTTTTGGGAGTTAAGGAAGAAGGAAAAGAGTGCATTGAAGGCCAATTGAGTTGCACACAGGAGAGAGTAAGTGGAAACGGGAAGATAGAGCAGACCGTATGAGTACATCATGTTGTCACCAGTCAAGAGCAGGCCAAAGGCGAGGTAGAGGAAAGCTAAGGAAGAGAGCTTTGGTTTGCTTGGAGATTGAGTTCTTGTAGACTTGGTTGAATTGGAGAACATTGGTGAGAAGAAAATTAGAAGAGGTATGAGGATCGGGAAGCCAGCAGATTGAACAAAAGTGGCCATCCATTTGCTATTACCGCCTTTGTCATAATACAGTCTGCCTAAAAGGGTCGCCGCGGATTGGCCAGAGAGGAGGAAGAGGATGTAGGCAGCGACCCGTATCCACCATTTGTAACTTCTGGTCCTTTGATAGGGAAGATCAGGATTGTCCATATCCACAACAGTCTTCTTCATTCAATTTCGGTTCTCCCTGCTCTTCGCTCAAAGAATCAGTAAGGATAAAGAAAAAAAAACAGGGTTACAGCAATGAGGAGATCACCAAAATACATCATGTATTCAAGATTGATTCGAAATTCTCAAATTTCTGTACATTAGCAAGCTTTTGCTCAGTGACTAACCTCCAGTTTGTAGTTGCAGTTCTCTTGCTGTCTCCACGAAGAATGACTAAAAAGATATGAAAGGCGAGATCTATTTGTTGGATAGCTATATGAGACAAGTTAATTGCCCCAAATAAGAAGGCTACTAGGAGCTTCAGCAACCTTTAAATGAGATATGAAGGTTGACAATTTGAAAATGATCTCCTGCACTTTCTCTTTCACATTTGAAACTGGAAATATCCACTGTTGTGACCTCTTTTTATGTGGCTGTTGAGGTGCCAAGTCACGAGTCGAGTCCAAAGCACCAACATTTGCTGAGGATCAGACCAAAGAAAGTCAAAATTGGCTCCTTTCTAATGTCAAATCTTGGAAAACTGGTACCTCGCCTCGTTGAAATTTACAATAAACTGCTTTTCCCTTTGAATGCCTTTCATACACTTTATATCTTTTACTCTTTTGGAAGTTTTATTAGAATGTGACGTAATCTAATGACGTACCAACGCCATATTAGTCTAGGAAAACAAACACATAGACATTGCCCCACTATCTCCTATGTTCTGTTGAATCATATAGCATTTCCTCCGTAGCTATGTCTTCAATTATTGTGCTATATCTACCCTCGAAAATGGGGCGTGGGATCTCCAGCAAAATCGAGGGAAGGTGCGAGGAAGAAGCATGGCCAGGCCCACGTGTAGGTTTTGTCAAGTAGCTAGCAACTAGCAAAAGACAGACCAGAAATGGCCTGTCGTTATAAAGGTAAGGTTTAACTATGCAACAGTTCTTTCCTCAATTAGTGGCTTTACTTTAGGCACAAATTTCTCTTTGATGAAAAACTTCTAGTGAAATTAGATTTAGCTGCACTTAATTAATGAGAATATGAATGAGTATGGTCATCAAATGTTCTGCTCTGGGGGGTAACTTCTTTGGAAAGTAGAAGAAGTCCCGCTGTATTGCTTAGCTTCCAGTTCTAGCAAACGCCAAGATATTATTGAGGTAAAACCATACTGGCTTGATATTCAAAATATGGAGATTTATTTTCAACACAAGAAATGTAGACTCTGGCTGGCTAGAAGATGGCCAACCTTTTGGTTTCTCCAAAATAAACTCCATCAGCCAATCTTATTTGCTAAACGGTGTCATAGATTTATTTGCACTGGAATGACCTAGCAAATAGCATCACAACAACTTTAGAGAGAAAGAGAGAGAGAGACAGAGAGAGTAGACCATCAAAGTCAGGTAGTACATTACTGCTTAAGAAGGAAAACTCAAAGAAAGCGAGCGAATGATGCATAGAGCAATATCACACAGCTGAAATAGGTCATAATTCTCCCTTGTCAGTGGACAAGCTTCTCCTTCTCTCTCTTCAAACCCATCCTCACATGTCGTTGCTGCTTCCATGGCTGCATTCACCTGCATGTTAGCAATCCCATAGTGCCCCACCATGAAAGCCCCAGTTGCATCAACCAGCGTCTTCGATGCATCCAAGTAAAGATCCTTGCAATCCCTCAAGCAACCCAACTGAAAAGGGTCAAGACTCCCATTCCTTAGCATTTTCTCTATGCTTGAGATGGTGGTGGATGCATTTAACAGGGCTAGCTCCATGGAAATGATTCCTAGGCCTTGGAGGTTAGTGAAATGGCTCACCGGGACGGCTTGGAGAGACTCCGAACAGAAGGTACAGTTAAAGACAGGGGATTCTCGCGAGCACTTTTCGCAGGTTAGGTTGATTATGTCCATGGTTTTCACACTCATTGTCAAGTGGGTCGTTGCTAGGAGAGCAAGCAGGCAGAAGAGGCAGCAGCAAGATGCTGGGGAGAACAACGAAGGGTCCTGCATTTCTCGGTCATTAGTTGAGTGAATTGGGCAATATGCTGAGGCATTTATCAGCTGGTGGACATGGAGTTCACATTTGGAGGAAGCTTCCTTAGAGTGGCAGATTCTTGTACTTTGTACTTGAAAGAAAAACAAAAAACAACCGCATTACTTTTCAGAAACGAGTGAAACTTTACAAGACCAGTACTATAGCTTGATTGGGACTTTGAAATCAATAGCACAGAGAGATTCTTAAGTCGACTTGACTTGCATAAACTGTACTTCAGCGAACCATTATTATGGGCAACCTCCACGTTTAAGTTTCTAATGGCGCATAAACAAATGTTACCTTAGGTATATACCCGGTCTATATAAAGATTACATTATCAGAAAAGGCTAGTCCTTCATCAAAAGCTCTGAATTTTATCACTCTTACATTTTGAGATTCTCGTGCTGCAATAAAATTACCAAGACCATTAGAGGACTTGAATAAGTCCAAGCGAATGTTTACAGCCATGTCACATACGGCCACAAACTGAACAATTAACAGCTACCATGTTCCTCGGTCCTGTACATATGCAGTAATTAAGGGCCTGCATGGTTGGAAATGTTTCTGTTCCCAGGAACAGAAATTTCTGTTCTTTTGTTCCTGGGAACAAAAAAGGAACAGAAACGCGTTTGTGTGCGTTTCTGTTCCTTTTTTGTTCTTTTGTTCCCAGGAACACAAAGAAACGAAACAAACAAAAAAAAAAAACTTTTTTTTTTTCGGACACAAATCAAACACTTTTTTTTTTTTTTCTTTTTCTCTTATTTTTGTTCTTCTTTCTTTTGGCCGGTCGCCGGCCTCGGCCATGGCCGCCCCGTAGACGAGGGCGGCGGCCTCGCCCGCCTCGGCGAGGCCGACGCTCGCCGTCCCCGGCGAGTCGAGTCGGCCTCGCCATGGGCCGGCGAGCTCGAGCTCGCCCGATCCGGCGAGGCCGACCTCGCCCGGCGGCCGGCGAGCCTCGGCCTCGCCGAGCCACCGCCGACGCGACGCCGACGGCACAGCGGTGGCTCGGCGAGGCCGAGGCTCGCCGGCCGGGGCGAGGTCGGCCTCGCCGGATCTGGGCGAGCTCGAGCTCGCCCGCCATGGCGAGGCCGACCTCGCGCCCGGCTGAGCGGCTCGATCTCGCCCGGATCCGGCGAGGCCGAGCTCGCCCGGCCCGGCGAGCCTCGGCCTCGCCAGCGGTGGCCGGCGAGGCCGCGCCTCGCCGCCGGCCCAGGCGAGCTCGGCCTCGCCGGATCAAGGCGAGCCGACCTCGCGCCGGCACAGGCGAGCTCGATCTCGCCCGAGATCCGGCCTCGAGCTCGCCCCGCCGCGGGCCGAGCTCGCCCGGCGGCGAGAGCCTCGGCCTCGCAGCGGTGGCCGGCGAGCCGTGCCTTGCCGCCCATGGGCGAGCTCGGCCCTCGCCGGCCGGTCGCCGGCCAAGGCCTTGGCGGCGACCGGCCAAAAGAAGAAAAAAAAAATGAAAAGAAAAAAAAAAAAAAAGGAAAAATAGAAAAAAATAGAAAAAATAAAAGAAATAAAAAAATTATCCAAATTTACCAAACATGTTTCGTTTATTTTTTATTCCCGGAACAAGTTTACCAAACGCGTATTTTGTTCAAAAATTGTTCCCAGGAACAAAATACTTTTCTATTTCTCGTTCCCCGGAAACAATTTTTAAACGAACGTTACCAAACGCGCCCTAACAGTCACTACTAAATTACTATTGCCTCAGACTTGGCCCCAGGAGTCCATGAGTCACGACGAGATGGACTGCTTTGTGTTGATTCTTGTTGAATTCAACTTGGAAAACTTGATTTTAACAGGATAACATAAACTGCCTTTGATATGTTAAATTTGTACGTTGGAAAGTCGAAGCAACTTCAGCAGAACATTCAACTGAGCCTTGCTTTGGTAATTATTTTTATCAAGTAACGCTTTCCAAAAAAATAATTATGAAGAATCGGTATCCAATACAATCCTGATACTTTGTACAATTTTGGGAAGCACAGAAGCGTTATTGATGATCTAGTATGATTGGAGTGGATTCGTCATTCATCTGAAGGTATTATATATATAAGTGCACAAATTTCTTGAAATTTTATTCGAAGAAACACGCTAAAATTGTTCTGTATACAAACCTCATCAATCCAACATAATTAGCAGCTAGAAATGCGTCCGGTGCCAATCAATTTCAATGTAGCATTTTGATGAAAGCGAGGGAAATCGCATTCAATTGGAAAAACATGTCGTTCTCTTTGGTCAAAGGAGACACTAGACCTTCCCTCTCTTTAAACCCATCTTCACAAGTGACCGCGGCATCCATCGCTGCACTTACATCCACATTAGCTTTGTAATAATCTCTCGAACCAAGATCATCCACAACGCCTCTCAATGTAGAATACGCATCGGAGTACAGCTCCAAGCACGTTGTCAAGCAGTCTCTAGCGAAATGGTCAAGTGTCTTGTTCTGGAGGAGTTTCGATATGCAGGAACTGACCTTGGTGGCATTTGAGATGGTGAGGTTGATGGAGATGAGAGCGAGATCTTCAACATTTGCAGGTTGGCTCATCCGGTCGGCTTCAAAGCACGCGACACAGAATTCGTAGCTTATGTTTGGATCGCCGTCAGCAGCTCTTTTGCAGCTCCCATGAACGATGTTGTTGTCCTGATCATTGGCCTGTGCAAAATAAAACAGAAGGCAAACAAGAGTTACTAGAGGCAAGAAAGACGTCATTTGTTTCGTATTCAATTTCCTCTTTTTCTTCTTGGTGTTGGGAAATGAAGGAAATTTTCCGAGTCTGAGAAATTAAGGTGCATAGTTTGATACTTATAATGAAGCGAAATAGGCTCGGGCAATTGGGCAATTCAAAGAGTCTTTGTCCTTTCCGTTTTCTATTGTGATCTTGTAATTGTGTATGGAGATACGTAAGTGCACTATCGGTTGGGATATTTAGCACGCAATCCATGCACATGCCTCGTCTACGTGTGGTGCAGAAATGATCTTAGTGGAGATTGCCACATTGAACCCTTTGCTAATTGAAAAGTCTAGCGCATTTCACGGGCAGTTGTCAGCTTTTGCCTAGAATGTTCTATATTAAACCATTTCACGGTTTGTAATTTGAGTTTAGAAGGGTTAATGTCTAGAATCATAAAATGAATCCTCATTACCTAGATGATTTATTCGACTTTCATGATCTATCCAATCTATCAATTCAACTATATCTAACCATATTCAACTTAAATTGTTTCTCACATGTTGCATATATTATCTAGTAATTAATTGTGAGGTCTGTAATCATCGCCCTCATCATGTCTCATCCTTAAATTGTCTTTTCACTATCTTATGAAGCTCTATCATGGAGTTTTCCTATGGTCCTAAGCAACCTCACATATGTTTCCTTTCTTATTCTCTTGCGTTGTCCTTAATGTTGTCTAGACAACTGGGCAATCGTCAAATATAATCCAACATTGCAGGTGCACAGTAATCTCCAAGGCTAGTTTTATTCTCAATTCAGCCGTCCTTTTTGCATGTGGAGTTTTGTGGACACTTCAGACCATCTGCCCAAGCAGCTATCCTAAAGCATGGTTATACATGCTCCTTCCTATCATTGAAATCTTTTGCTATCTCTTCTTGCCATATCTTTAGGAGTATAGTCTCAATAGGGACCATCAACATGCGATGTTTCGTAACTTATATATGCACCACCTATCACTCTGTACGTATTATAGCAATCACATATTCAAGGTCAAACAATATTTGATAATATGGTTATAAACATAGAAAGTCAATTTCCATTTTAACGAATGGACAGACAGGGGCAAGCCATTACACCCCGCCGCACAATTTCCTTCTTCCCAAATGTTACATTTGACCTAATGCCACTGGTGTGTTTGTTTAAAGGGTGTGGTCAGCCGAACAAGAAATAGTGACGTGGAAAGGAGATAGCCTTTTGAAGAAGTGGTCAGGAGAGTAGTCCTTACAATATAAGCTGATGCCCATAAGTTTGTTTGGTGATGTGGAGAAGAAAAGTTTGGCTGATGCAAGACATGGGTGTTTGTTGCAAGTCGAATTAAACTAGAAATCGAGAATCGAGGCCTACTCCTTTGGAAAAGCACAAGTTTATCTCTTCGGACAATTTCTCCTTCGCGGACACATCTATCCTCTAGGCAAGCACAAGTGTCCGCTTCACTTGCAACGTGGCCGATCGTAGAGAAAAGCTCTCTAATTTAATTGGGACCGACCAAGAACACTAGGAGACAAAGTAACCTAAGTATTCAGCTCGCGTTTTGCAGCTGCTCCGGTCAAACGCCCCGGACGTTGAGCTGAAGCTGAGAAGAGCGTGAGTCACGGGACAAGAAGAAGGAGAAGAAGAAGAGAACGATGTCGGCCTCGCAAGTCGATCCGCACGACAAGATGAGGTCGAGAGACGTCAACAAGGTGGCCAAGGGCGAGCAAGCGCCTCGCCCCGCCCATGAGCCCGGCACCGTCTCGCGACCCCCTCCTCCGAAACAAGTGGACAGGGAACCAGCCAAGTCCAAGGTCCTCGATCTCCCACCCCCTCGAAAGGTTTCGAAGTTTAATCTGAATTTGGCACGATACGAGTGCGAGGAATGGATTAGCTCGAGATTGAAGTCGTTAATGCTTTGGCAGGGCTTGAATTTGTTAATTTTCTGTCTTTACGGAAGGATGTGAGTAGGAAATTCATCAATGAGAGGATGTCACTCCAATAAATCACACTCTATTTAAGGAAAAATATGGCACATGTAGAGAAAATTTTATGTAGTTTGGTTCACCCTTAATTTAAGACACCGTCAGTATATGCTATAATTACTCTTAAAAGAGTTGGTTCGGGATCAAGCCACATGGTCCATGCTCCAGCATTATGGTTGAGCTAGAAAAATTAGATGGGTTGATTAAGGGTTGGTGCTTGGGTAGACTTTTTGATCTAGCAACTTAGTCAAGGATAACACGTGAATTTTCATTGAAACACTCAATATGATCTGTCTTTAAGGTTCATAAAACAAAATTTGGTAGAAAAAATTGGTGTCGCTCTAGATTACATTTACATATGTGTGACCGTGCATATACATATCTTAGACACACGTACATTCATTGTCATTTTTCGTCGACCCCTGTACCTTCTTTCCCATGAAAGGGTTCTGTTCATCCCAATGACTGCAAAGCGTGAACAGGACAAACGGAGCGACAATGAGAAGGAAGAGATGGTAGATCTTGAAACAGCACCAGCGGACATGCGATTTCCCTTTACTAACCAAACGCGTCACTGTTATGCGCGGTATCTCGAGCACATCAGGTAACGATAGTTCATGCAAAGCTTGGTCCGATCATATATTAATCCTGAAGGCATGCCATCAAGGAGAAGCACGATTCAAATTGGACTCTAAATAAAACAAAATCAGGGTCTCAGTCCTATGCAACGTGCGCATAATGTCCTAAGCCTTAATTTATTGAATAGATATATGATCTCAATAGGACTTAAGTTCCTCATGCTGGCAGGTGCATTCAAGAGAAGGGAGAGAATGCGCCGGAATGCGAGAAATTCGCAAGATACTACCGGTCAATATGCCCTTCCGAATGGGTAAATGGGTTTGACTCGTCGTCTATTCTTGAACATGAATTTTATTCCTCGTTCTCATATCCTTTCGACCGGTTTATCAATTGGCAGATTGAGAGGTGGGATGATCAAAGGAAACATGGAACATTCCCTGGTCCAATCTAAGGGGGCTTCATGTGCGCGAGTGCCTTTGACATGCCTCAGGCAGGATCAAGGGAGGTAAGAAAAGCTACTCATCCATGTAATTAAAGGCGATGTAATCCGAGTCCTATTCGCTAGAGCTTACGTGTTCCACAATATCATATTATAGACTGTAGTAGAAACCGGTCATGTTCATCGTTTTTAAATGGGCACACAACCTGACTTATCCATGTTCTTGCGAGTTTGACGAAGCACCGAGCATTCACATAGCTTGAGGATGTTGGTCACTTGATGGAGAGTTGATTGAAAGAAATTGCCATGGTGATTCGCTAATATAGGACCATCTCATTGCTGTTTGGCTCGAGCCTTGGGCTTAGAAGAGGATGCCAGACATTCAAGCTTGGCTCCTCGGGAGTGTCTCAAATCGGACTTATACATGTTTGGTTATACGACACAATTGGCTAACGCGGAAGCTCAATGAATCATACGGTGTGAATAAGAAAAGAAATAAATTGGAGAAATGAGGAATTGAAAGGATATACGTAATGCTCCACCTTTCCTTATTCACTTTTCCGAGAGAAAGAGATTGGTGAGATGGTCACATTATAATTGAAAAACTTAAGATTATAATCGTAATTGTTTTTCAATCTTAGAATAAATCAAATCTACAGGAACCTTTTTGGACGATGATTTTCAATTTTCTTTTGTATCTCTCGCAAGTTCACACATGTTAAGGTCGCTCACTTTGCATACCAATCAAGACTCAGCAACGGAATGTTTATGTGTAAAAAGCTATGAGCTAATTCTCCAGCATCGACATGGACTTCATCTTCAGAGAGAAAAAGGAAGTGAGAAATTAATTTTTCTAATTTTTTGCATTATCCTGCTTTGCTTGCAATGCGATTATGAATCGGATTTCAAATCAATCTGGAATTTCTAGGAATGATAGAAAACTGAGAACAAAAAAGAGGTGCAATGAAGCATCATTACATAAGCACCAACGCACCTGCCCTGCTGGAAGTGGTTCCCAACAAATGGATAATCCCCTTCTCTCGGTCGGCCCTTCGTGATGCTCTCCATGGTTTTGGAACAAAAGAGGTTGGTGCTGCGTATATACATTCTCCACCCCCCCGCAACAGGAAGACAGCCGTAACTTTCGACTACATATCTATCTCACGAGAACCCCACTTGAACAGACCTTCAATCCACGTGACATTTCGCGAGCAATATTTAGTAAATTTCTATTCCCATAAAGATCTCCGGTCCGTTTATCCGCACCAGCTTTCTTCAGCAAGAATTGAGCTAGTTGGAATTCATGATATAGGCACAGTTATTTCCTGATTTAATGACTGAAAAGATTAACGTGTATGAGACTACAAAATGCCATGTTTACCACAAATATGATCTAATGAAGATAAACATATGAAATTAAAGTTTTCAACAGAAAGCATAAAAGAAAAGGCCAATTAGGTTCAATGTGAAGGTCTTCGTGTTCCCTCAGCCAATCTAGTGCACGATAAAGGGGAAAATTCTTCATATTTTCCTTCATCATTCATCTCATGAAATAGCACATCGGTATATGATAATAGCACAGCTGCACTAAGCATCCGCGTCCCAATAGATGGCCATCAAAAGAGCATCATGAGGAAGAGAAAATAAGGGGAGATACTAAAATCATTCTTCATAAAGGAGGATCATACTGTTAGTATCATTGTCCCTTTTGCATCTGAACATTATCTAGAGTATGCTAACAACAATATTATTTCTCTCACCCCAGGCTTGTACATGGCAGATCGAGAGCCAGCTTGTTGAAAAGTTGTGTCAACTGAACAAGACCCTCCTTTTCATAGCACAATACATACAACATAACCAAGCGCGGATGGTTGATATCAAACACATTTTCATTATTAAGAAGATTCATCACTGCCTAAATGAAATATTTAGGATCGGATTATGAATCATTCATTATTGCCTAATTCTCTTTTTTGCATTATTTTGGTTTGGTTGCAATGCGACTATCACGCCGCAATTAACATATGAAATACACGTGATTTTACTTTGGCAATTTTCTCAACAAATTGAATTTAACGATTCGGATTAATTGAAATGATGCCACATACATTGGGCAAACTTAGCTCACGTCCTATCTGACTCACGAATTTAAATGACTGTTTTATGGCCTTGAGATTTGTGGACATAAAGTAGTCATTTATATCATTGAGCATCTCGCATATTAGTACGAGGTAGCTGCTGGCATGGGGCGTTTTCATGCGATTGGGAGTAGAATTTATGGGGCAATGGGCCAGAGGCTTGGAATCCAACAAGAGGTGCAAACACCCGTAACCTCATCCATGACGAATTTTGAAGTCGCGTTTTGTCCTTTTTAGCTGAATGAAAAGCCGCCCTTTTAACCTATTCCTGCTAAGGGGTAAGAAGATATCTTTACCTAAAAGTAGTGTGGAAATTGATGTGATTTTTGAGTGGCCTCAAACTGGCGGTCGGTTGGAAGACTTGACCAGAGGGGTAGCCACTCAAGCATAGGGCATTTCTCATCCATTCGTTCATCCCATATGTGAGAAATTATTATACTTACTTACTCGATGATAATTATAATCGAAATCCTGACATAGTGTCTACCTTCACCACCACGAGCCTCTCTAATTCCTCCTCAAATATTTTTTTTATGAGAGGTGACATTACGGGGTCTTCCACCCCGGGGCCAATCTCCCGCTTGTTTGTTCTTCCTTAAGCTTTCTAAGGACTTACTCAGGTCCAAGGGTAAGAAGACGTCTTGGCCTAAAAGTAGCGTGGAAATTAATATGATTTTTGAGTTCCAAGATTTGGACATTACATAATGGATATTACTTCTTCTTTTTTTCTTATTATTAGCAAACTAGCAAAATCAAATGTATTTTGGGTAAGCAAGACCTCTATAAGCAAAAATGTCTATCTGATTTGAGATTTAACCTCATTTAATTTTAGCTTCTTTTTATTTTGTTTTGTTAATTTTAAGAAAAGCATGCATTGCTAAAGCTCCATTTGTTTTCGTGAAAAATCTATGATTTGAAAAAGTTACAATCGATGACGAAAACACTATTCATTGATTAGTTTTTTTTCAAATGATCCAAATGGTCATTTTAAAAAAAAAATATTATCCAAATATTTATTTTCTGCAAATTGAACAGAATTTCTGTAAGCAATATAAGCGACCCTTTTTAGAAAATAAGTTATCAAAATCATTCATATTCTACAAAATGAATGTATCATAAATCAATATCATGAAGGAGGAGATGAAAGTAGTGTGGTTATAGCACAAATAGATGGCGTGTAAAGACCTTAATATTCTCTCTTCCACATCACAAACACAAGTCCGATGGCACCCTTCACACATTGTAAATGATTGATCTATAACCTTTCTGGACCAATTTCTTTCTTCATTGTATTGCATACCATACACCTACCGAGAGCAGTGATCTCATGAGCTTCATCTATAGCAAAGTTTAACAATGTTGATTCATTCTGCTCATATGTTTTCTTTAAAAAACAAATTATATTCACTCGAAACAATTGGGATGAATGAGCTCCTATTGCAAAATTGTGCAAGATTAGCAACCTTCTTCTACAAGGCACAGAAATCATCATCTTCTTGATCAAGCTTGAGTTCAGCTCATTCACTTGAAGCAAGCATTCCCAATGATTACTTCCTAATTTCAAGCTAGAGAAGGTATTTCATCTAAATTTCAAGCGGGAGCACTCATAATCCAAATTACATAATTAATCGACCAATTTCTTCTTTATCGTATCGTATACCACATACATATCGAGAACAATGCAATTTTATGAAGAAGTATGACATTATTTAAACAATTTTAGCGAACTCCTTCTACAGCGAAACAAAACAAATTACATTCATTTGAATCGATTTGGATGGACACAAAATCGTCGGAGATTAGCAATTTTCTACGAGGCACGCAAATCATCCTCTTCCTAATGATTTTTTTTCTTAATTTCGAGCTAGAGAAGGTGTTTTATCTAAATCTCGAGCGGGACCGCTTATTAGTATCCAAATCACGTAATTGGTCGATGCGGTCGTATGACGTGGACAGTACGACGACGCACCGTCGACCGTCTGGTTCAGCCGCGAAAATGACATTTTTCTCGAGTAGAGCGAGTCGGCTGAGAGGAAATACGCAGTTACGCACCGTCGTCGCGCGTGGGGGCGACGCGCGCATCTCGCCATTTCCGTTTCTCTCTTCATGCTTTTTCAGCTTTCTTCCCGACGTAAATAGGCTCCCAACCTCTCTCTCCTCCTTTCTCTTTCTAATTTCCTTCTCTTTACCAGCGCCTTCTTTCTCTCTCTCTCTACATCCCTCTCATCTACTCCTCCTCCACCAAACCCTAACCCGGCGTCGCTCCTTCTCCTCCTCCTCCTCCCGAAACCGCGGCCGCGCACGGCGGCGGCGGCCCCTAAAACCCTAAATCGGCCGCGAGAGACGGGCGGCTCCGGCGGGCCATGGATTCCCAGCAGAACAGCCTCTTCGAGACGGCGTCGCAGCCCGACGCCGGCAATGACGCCTACACCTTCTACGAATTCAACACCCAGGGCGACGGCGATTTCGATTACCCCGAGTTCCGCGACCCGATGCGGTCCGCGTGGCCCACCCCGTCCGACTCCATCGCCGCCGACCCCACCGCCGGCGGCCCCTCCTCCGCCGATCAGCAGTCCGACAATTCCCCCGTATCCGCCGCGCCCGGCGGCGCCACGAAGAGCCGCCGCGGCGGGGGCGGAGGCTCGGGGAGCAGCAGCGGAGGGGGCGGGAATCAGACGGTGGATGCCCTAGCCGCCGGGATGAGCGGGTTGAATTTCGAGGATACGGTCGATGACGATAGTTATGAGTACGGGAAGGGCGATTTCATGGAGCACGCGTGTCGGTACTGCGGGGTTTCGAACCCTGCGTGTGTGGTAAGGTGTAACGTACCGTCGTGCCGGAAATGGTTCTGCAATTCGAGGGGAAACACATCCGGGTCACATATTGTCAATCACCTGGCGAGTTTGCTTGCTTCTCTCTCTCTCTCTCTCTCTTTTCTTTTTTCCTGCGGTTTTGGATAGTTTACGAAATCGGTAGGTTTTTATTCTTTGGCCGGATAAGCAATAGAGTTCCAGCGATGTTGGGTTTTGCTGGTTGTCAATAGCTTTGGTCAAATAGGTGTTGAAGTGAACTTGGGTTTTAACATGCTCGTGCGTGAAATTCATAAAAGGACATACGGATTTGTTTTTTTCACAGATAGGAAATGCTCAAGACCGTAGCTTAAGCAGGCTTCTAGTTTTTGTTTTTGTGTCAATCATTTGGAATTCGTTAATAGATGCACTTGGAAGTCGGAAAGGAACAACAGGGGCAAGCCTTTACGTCTCTGTACTGAAGCATTTTATCGAGACATCTTGTTCTATCGAAAGGAGAAAATGTTTTGAGGTTCTTATGAGATGAAGATATAGGTGTTGAAGTTTTGTTTCATTGAGATTTGGGTTATAAAATAAGGAACTTAGCGTTCATTGCCATTGGCTGTGTACATGTATGTCTTTTGGCTGTTAATCCTGTCAGTCAGTAGAATTATAGTGGTCATGTAGGATCAAAGCCTGGGAAGCTGTGTGGTCCAATCAATTAATTGTAGATTGATGCGTGTTTTTTACCCTTTTTCCTAAGATGATCTGGAAACAATATTTTTTTGGCTGTTGGGTGTCGGTAAGCTATGGAGCTTTTTTGTCCTTTGCTATTTCTAGTTCTCTAGACTTCCAAAATTTTGTTTTCCATCTACTCCATCTACTTCAATAAGCTGAACCAAATAGGCTCTAGGTAAAGTCTGAATGTTGCCAATGAATTGAATGATATAAGTTTCTTCTGGTTAAGTTTTTGCTGCACAATCCAGTAATTTTGCTGCTGACTTGACGGATCCAGATAGGTTGCCCATTCAGCTACAGTTTCAGCTTTTGTTTATAATTTGGCATTGCTTCATTGGTTCTCCTGCAGGTCAGAGCAAAGCACAAAGAAGTTTGCCTTCATAAGGACAGTCCTTTGGGGGAAACCATTCTTGAATGCTATAATTGTGGATGCCGTAATGTTTTCCTTCTTGGATTCATTTCTGCCAAAACTGAAAGTGTTGTTGTTCTACTGTGTCGGGAGCCCTGCTTGAGCGTCAATGCTTTGAAGGACATGAACTGGGACCTGAGTCAGTGGTGTCCTTTGATTGATGACAGATGCTTCTTGCAGTGGCTTGTTAAGGTCAGTTTTTCTCATTTTTCCAAGAGATATGAGACCTATCAAATTTGTTATCTAGAGAGCCTGCTCACCCTCTGTACCTCACAGGTCCCATCAGAACAGGAGCAGTTGAGGGCACGCCAGATCAGCGCACAACAAATAAACAAGATAGAAGAACTGTGGAAGACGAATCCTGATGCTTCCCTTGAGGATCTTGAGAAGCCTGGTGTGGATGATGAGCCTCAGCCTGTGGCACTGAAGTATGAAGATGCATATCAGGTTCCTACATTGACTGTGGTTCAGAGAGTGTCCTTTATTACTAATTGCAACTAACTTATGGATGGTGCTGTCCGCTGCAGTATCAAAATGTTTTTGCTCCACTCATCAAGCTTGAAGCTGATTATGATAAAGTATGTACGCCTTATCTTTTTTGTGCTCTCATTAGAAACTTTAACATTTATTGATGATGCCTTTATCTTGTAAAGAACTACTCATTTCTGCTGCGTATATTCTGTTAAGAAGACATTTCTACTTACCTGTTCGGTGAAGCTTACGGCATCTGTATTACCGAATTTGTTGTAGATGATGAAAGAATCTCAGAGCAAGGACAATGTCACTATTCGATGGGATATTGGTCTGAACAAGAAGCGCATTGCATATTTTATTTTCCCTAAGGTGATTTAAGATGCATTTATTCTTGCAAAATATGCTGTTCTTTTTCTTTGCTTTGCTGCAAAGTTAAGATGCATCTGTTGTCAATCTAGGAAGACAATGAGTTGAGACTAGTACCAGGTGATGAGTTGAGGCTCCGCTATTCAGGAGATGCTGCTCATCCAGCGTGGCAATCTGTGGGGCATGTGGTATGTCTTTCAAATTGCGTATCTGCCCAAAAGATACATTAACTCTTCTTTTTTGGTTCAAGTGTTGTGGGGGCTCACTTAATACTTTTTTCATTTTAGATTAAGCTAACTGCACAAGAAGAGGTTGCTTTGGAGCTTCGTGCCAGTCAGGTTTGTTTTTAGAGTGCCGTCTTTTACTTTCTTTTGTCTATTTATTTTTGCTTATAGGCTACTTTAATGTTTAGGGCGTTCCAGTTGATGTCAATCACGGTTTGAGTGTTGACTTTGTGTGGAAGAGTACAAGCTTTGACAGAATGCAGGGAGCAATGAAGACATTTGCTGTGGATGAAACAAGTGTCAGTGGGTTAGTTTAATCTCCATTTTCCATCGTTTTTTTTTTAATTTGTTTTGTTCTAACATTTTTTATTTCTTCAGGGTTAATTTTTAACAGCAATTCTTTTGTAATCCCTGTTAATTTTGAGGGTGTAATACCTGCAGACCATTTATATGTATATGTATCATGGTTCAGTACTTTAGACATCTGAATATGACAGTGAATATTGGGTGTGGGTCTCAGGACATGTGGTGGTGCACATTGTAGGGTATTCAATATTATGCTCTACTCTCCTCATTGTGGGGATGTCCTAGATGTCCTTTTGCCATGAATTGAGTTGGGGTGTCCGATGCCTGTTGGCCTACTGTTATGTAATGATGGAGCATTTTGTCTTATCTGCTTTTCTGCCTTTGCTGGCCTTTATGCCAATAGTCTGTTCTTCATACTTTTTATCTGCTACTTGGGTCTGTTTAATGCTATCACTTCTTACAGGTATATCTATCACCACTTGTTGGGCCATGAGGTTGAGCTTCAAATGGTCCGGAATACGTTGCCTCGTCGATTTGGTGCACCTGGACTTCCTGAGCTCAATGCATCTCAGGTACTTTTGTCCGCTGTCTCACTGTCTATCATGTATGGCCGAGGTTTTAATCCATTCTGGCATAGTATTTTACTGTTTTACCATGTGTTAATGTTTGGTATTTTGGAGTTCTGGCATGCTTGATCTTGTTGGGTGTAAACTGCTTAATCCATTTTCTTTTTGGGTAGGAAGGGTTTACTAATATCATTCTGACACTGTTTACATAAAGCACAGCAAGGGGCAAGGGTGAATTGGAAATTCTTCTGAATCTATTGATTTCTTGTGTTAGTCAGTCATCCTGTTTAACTATGGGATGAAGCATTCATGTTGTAACATGGCTGTTCAATTACTGGTTTCTCCTTGCAACCTCCTCCCTCCTTTTCTTTGTGGATGTGCATCCCTTTGTTTTTAACATGAATAGTGCTTGAATCACTGGGCTTATTTCAAGTTTCTGCATTTTCTGCATTGCTTTGTTTTTTGTTTTCAATGCATGCTTACCGAATGGTCATTGCGTATCAGGTTTTTGCTGTGAAGAGCGTTCTCCAGAAGCCCATAAGTTTGATTCAGGGTCCTCCTGGCACAGGCAAAACTGTTACTTCAGCGGCGATAGTTTATCACATGGCTAAACAAGGACAGGGGCAAGTAAGCTTGGGGACTTTTCTCTCGAATCCATCTCTCTCTCTCTCTCTCTCTCTCTCTCTCTCTCACACACACACACACACACACACACACACACACACACACACACGTGTATATTGACATATTGGATCTCTTGTGCACACTTTCATTTGTATTTCTATATATCATTGGGGATTATTCTTTTGTGCTAATAATAGTCCCATGGATATAGAACCACAACCATTGGTTCTAATAAAATTGTCTCATGAATATGGAACCATGTCCATTCTTACCTGTGCATGTCCCCTTTCTAAATTACAAGGTTCTGGTCTGTGCTCCAAGTAATGTTGCTGTGGACCAGCTTGCTGAAAAGATAAGTGCAACTGGATTGAAGGTAAGAGGTTTTTGTATTGTTGCTAGTTCTGTTTTGGCATCATCACTGAATGATCTTAGTACCCAAGATCACTTTATATGGGTTCAGCGTGCATCGTATTGTTACTAATTGACTAGAGGTGATTTTACCAAAGGAAACTTAGTTTTACACTACATAAAATTCTGAGGTTTAGGTTTTTGCATAGTCCTATAATAGTGTCTTCATTTTCTTCCCCTGCCTGTGTGTTTTGACTCCAGTTGCTATTTCTTTTAAAGGTTGTTAGGCTTTGTGCAAAATCCAGGGAAGCTGTCAGTTCCCCTGTTGAGCATTTGACCCTCCATTATCAGGTTTGCAAACTTGTCAATTGTTGATGATTTACAATATCTTGTATTTATGTGGCAGTGTTTTCACAGAGTGATCAATGTATCATCTGTATTGCAGGTTCGACATCTTGACACTTCTGAAAAGAGCGAGCTTCACAAATTACAACAGTTGAAGGATGAGCAAGGTCATTTTTTCTGATCCTGCAATTCTAGTTTCCTTTGTTGTTGACTTCCTTTGGGGTTGTGTTCTTTCATTCTTACTTTCAGTGGAGTTTTTTTAAAATCATTTGGGCAATATGTTGCTTTCGGTATATGAAAGTTGTTGACTACTTTTTAAATTTAGCTTCTTTATGCCTCAAATTCGGGTTGAAAATTCTTCTTTAGTGCAAGAAAAGGTACAGTACTTTTAAGTTGTAGCTGATGGTTTAGAATTCTTGGACCTTTTATGCAAGTTACATTAAAAATATGAGAATTAAATGATTCTTTTTCCTGATGATTGTGTTTATGCTGTAAAATGTTGAGGTTTCTTTATCATTACTAAGATGATGGACTTAAATTTGGTGTGACTATATCAGTGGCATAATATAGATGGTTTAATCTTTAGAACTACCACAGCCTTCTTTCTCTCTGGAACTTCAGTGGCATGTCTAGTTGTTTTAATTGCTTTGTTTTCTCCTTCTTTTTACATGTAATGTAGCTCTCTTGACATGTATCTTGATATATAACCAGGGGAACTGTCAAGTAGTGATGAAAAGAAGTACAAAGCTCTAAAACGTGCCACCGAGCGAGAGATTTCTCAGAGTGCTGATGTCATTTGTTGCACGTGTGTCGGTGCTGGAGATCCTCGATTAGCAAATTTTCGCTTTCGGCAGGTATAAGATAGTTTGCACAAACTTTCTGGTGCCCATTTAACTTTTAAAGCCAACTAAAACTGACTGGTTGTTGTTACTTTAGGTTCTAATAGATGAGTCAACTCAGGCTACAGAACCTGAATGTCTGATCCCCCTGGTTCTCGGTGCCAAACAGGTGCTGAAAGTTGAAGATAGTTGTGCTTTTTGTATATAATTTTTGGTTTACCTTGCTCTGAAAGTTCTACTTCAGGTAGTGCTAGTTGGTGATCACTGTCAGCTTGGTCCTGTCATTATGTGCAAGAAAGCTGCTCGAGCTGGACTGGCTCAATCGTTATTTGAACGTCTTGTTCTTCTTGGGGTAAAACCAATCAGGCTGCAGGTAATTGTTCTATTTTAGGAGTACCTACTCCACGATGTTTGAAACTTGGACTGAGGCGAAGATGGTGCAGTTGGCAACTCTTGTTAGCAATTCTTGGATCTTGCATATTATGTGCATGTCTATTGATTGGAACAAGAGGATGGAGGTCAACTGGTCCTTCTTTGTAGGTTTAATGAAGTTCGGACATATGGTTCGCATAAATTGGTCACTTTTAATTGCTTTCTCATCAATTACCACCAGATGCTGGGGTTTCATTTTGACTGTGGACAATCTGTAGGCACGAGTCTGATTGTGGTGTTGTCCATTCAGGACAGTAGATGGTTTGGATGCCCTTTTGCATATAGTGGTAGGCATAATACTCCCCTCTGTATTTGGGGTCAAGATTGCAGATATGCAACCCTGCATTTACTTGATATGGTTGGATTTCCAAAGTTCTGTGAACACTTTCTTAAGTCTGTTGATGTCCTGTTTCAAAGATGTTGAAAATGCTTTCTATTGGAATTTTTGTGTATTGATATAAAAGTGTCTACAAATTCCTCTCTGAATGTAAACAATATTAATTTCGCCATAGATATCAAGATTCATACCTGGGGATGCACTCCAGTTTTCTGTGGTTGACACAGCCTGTCCTCTTCTTTTACCTCAGGTTCAATATCGTATGCATCCATCTCTGTCTGAATTCCCATCAAATAGCTTCTATGAAGGTACACTGCAAAATGGAGTTACAATCAATGAACGGCAGTCTACAGGCATTGATTTTCCTTGGCCTGTGCCAAACCGCCCCATGTTTTTCTATGTCCAGGTATGATTGTGCAAAAATGCATTTTTGTGATTCAATGTATTTCAATTATTTTGGTCATATGGTTGCTGAACAATTTAGGATTTATTAAAATAATTATTGTGAGGAAATTGAACCACGGGAGGAGTTATTTCAGTGCTAGGCTGCTTGCCAAGGGGCTATGGACGTGGCTTCTTTCAGTTTAATGTGGGCCAAAAGATACCTTAAAAGTTCTTTTTTTTTTATTAAAAAAAAAAGAAAAGAAAGAATGCCAGTGGGAGTTAGTTGAACCATCTATTTTATAAAAATTTAGTGTACATGATTCTCAGTTTTAATGAGTTCTTTAAGAACTGTTAGGCTTCTAGGTCCACCTATGCATCAGCTGTTTCTTTCTTTTTCTTTTTTTTTTTTTACTTAAGTTTCTCAGAGGCCACATTTAATTTTCAAGCTGTTTTTTAGATGGGACAAGAGGAGATAAGTGCCAGTGGAACATCTTATCTTAATAGGACTGAAGCTGCAAATGTTGAGAAAATTGTAACAACTTTCTTAAGAAGCGGAGTAGTCCCCAGCCAGGTATAATACTCCTCTCTGAATTTGCATGCATGTCCCATTGTGTTTTTCTAACAGTCTTTTCTCCAGATTGGAGTGATAACACCATATGAAGGACAAAGGGCCTATATTGTCAACTATATGGCAAGAAATGGTGCTTTGAGACAGCAACTCTACAAGGAAATTGAGGTGAAATTGTTGTCTCAAGTCATCACTTTCGATGCCTTCTATTTTTTAAATGGGACTGACTATATATGAACTTTTTACCCCTTACAGGTTGCTAGTGTAGATTCATTTCAAGGAAGGGAAAAGGATTACATCATTTTGTCTTGTGTACGCAGTAATGAACACCAGGTTAGTAATATTATTCTTGTGGCTTACATAATTGAAGCAACTGCTTTTAAATCTCATGCACGAATACCGCTCAATGTGATACGTTGCTTGTCACTTCTCTTTCCCCTTTGGGTTTTCATAGACTCATATGCTTGTTATGTACTGTATCTACTGGGCAGTAAGTCTAGTAATTTTAATCGACTGCTTATTACTTTTTCGCTAGTTTGTGCAACTCAGTTGCATCTACTTCCCGTATAATCATAGTTTTGTTTGTTCAGGGAATTGGATTTCTGAATGATCCTCGCAGGCTCAATGTTGCTTTAACACGTGCTCGATATGGAATTGTTATCCTTGGAAACCCTAAAGTTCTAAGCAAACAGCCTCTGTGGAATAGTTTATTGACTCACTACAAGGTACTATTGACATTCTACCGTTGCGAATGTGTCAGTAGATTGGGATCTTCTAAAGCTGATTGATACATGAATTACCAGAAGTCTGTTTCGGCAGTACACACTAATATGTACATGTTAATAGTTAAAACTCTCATTCTCATGTTGTATCTGGATGATAGATGGAGTTGGTAGTCATTACCTGCTGATTTTTTAATGGTTCTCTCTGCTGATTTTTTAATGGTTCTGTCTGCTAATTCTTTTTCTTTGTTTTCTGAAAATGTCTCATCAGGAACATGAATGCTTGGTTGAAGGACCTTTGAATAACTTGAAACAGAGCATGGTTCAGTTTCAAAAACCGAAAAAGGTAGGCTACTGAACACTCGACAATGCTTCAAAAAGTAGCTTAAGGTGGCTTTGTTGTTTTGATGCATATGAATGTTTGATGGTTATTTTTGGTACTCTAATTTGGAGTAGATCTACAATGATCGGAGACTGTTCTTTGGTGGAGGACCTGGGATTATGCCACATGATGGTTTTGGTCCCATTGCATCCTCTAGTCCAAATGCTGATAGGAGAAGCAGCCGTGCCCGAGGTGAGTCATGCTTTAATGATTCAATTATAGAGTCGGATCATCTCCCCCTCCCGCTTTTCTTCTCAAAACCAACAATGCTATACACAATATTAGCTATTAATGTAGGTAGAAAATAAGCAATGGTATTTCCTCTTAATGTCCACTGAAGACATTTTTTTCATTTATTCCGAAGTGGTTTTCTCTAGTACAAATGATGCTAAATGCTTTTAATGTGAATTTGTTGTTTCTGTAAATGATATCATTCAATGTGATAGCAATGTTCCTTTGAACAGGTTCTTATGTGCCACCTGGCCCACCAAATGGCACTCACAAGACAGGAGTGCATCCAGCTGGATTTCCAATGCCTAGAGCCCCCATCCATCCATTTCCTGGTGCTCCCCCTTCTCAGCCATATGCTATACCAACTCGAGGAGCTGTTCATGGACCTGTTGGAGGCGTTCCTCATGGCCCTCCACCTGGAAGTCGTGGTTTTGGGGCTGGACGTGGCGGTGCTGCTCCTATTGGCAGTCATCTACCGCACCAGCAAGGGACACAGCAAACTATTGGTGGTTCTAATTTCAACTTTCCTCCTCTGGAGAATGCAAATAGCCAGCCATCTGCGGGTGGCCAACTGTCTCAACCTGGATTTGTCAATAACGTATGTAGCTATTTAGTTGCCCACATCCTCCCTCATAAAGCCCTACTGTTTTCCCTACTTCTTATATTTACTTCTGCCACTATTTGTCTGCTTATCAAAGACATTTGCTGTAAGAATTGCTTTGTCCTTGCTCCACAGCTACAAACACAGGGATCTGGCCAAGCTTTCCGTGATGGTTTCTCCATGGGGGGCATGTCACAAGTATGTCTTTGCTCTACTGGCTGAAACTTTCCTCATCAATTCATACTCCCCTCATTTTCTTATAATATTTTTCTGTATGGCTGATAATCAGGATTTCTTGGGTGATGACTTCAAGAGCCAGGGATCACATGTTCCCTACAATATGGCTGATTTTTCTACACAGGTACATCTGGAACTTACAATTCTAATTTGAATCGGTTCGATGTTCATGCATTGACTCCACATAGCACTAATGCTGTGTTTGGGAAATGAAGGAAAATGGGGAGAAATGAAATTTTGAGTGGAAAATGGGGAACAACATCAAAGTTTCCATGAGGACAAGGGAATACTTGAAATTCTGTATTTTCTCCCTAAAATTTGATCACTCCCCTCCTCTCGAACGTAGCATGAAAGTTGCAGTTTTCCTCCGCGATCCCTACTACTTAGAAGCAATTGAGATAAAGATTTGTCCAGTTTGAAACATTTTAAGTAGTGCATTAGATGAATTAATTGTTGCTATATCTACCTTTTCTGATTATTCATCGGAAACGGTTGATGGCTGCTCCTTATTGCTCTGTGTTCATCATGTGATACCATATATTCATCACCATGGAATACTGATGATGTTTTGGAATCTCTCCAGGCTTCTCAAAGTGGGTATGCTGTTGATTATATGACACAAGGTGGACAAGGTGGCTTCCCTGGGAATTTCCTAAATCAGAATACTCAAAATATGTATTCTCGTTTTGGCAGTGGAAATGATTTTATGTCTCAGGTATGCTACTAATTTTTCTTATGCAATGCCTGTCCTTACAACATGGTTGTGCACTGTCATTGATTCTGTGGATCTTCTTTTGACTTATGTTTTTTTGTTGCAGGATTACATGACTCATGGATCACAAGCTCTATTTACTCAAGTGGGTTTTAGTGAACCCTCACAAGATGATCCATCGCAAAGCCACTTCGGGATGAGCAGCCAACTGCAGACTCAGGTTTCTACCCCTTCTCTTATGCCATCTGATAAGATTCTGATGTCAGCTTCATTATAGCATTGTTACAAACACAACTGCTAGGTTTCCGTCCCTGCATCCATTTATTGGGATAACCTCAACTCAAATTTTGCCAAAATTTATCTTGCTTATTCATGGTTTAAGTCTTATTGTATGTGTGGGTGAGCTTTTTGATTGGAAAGTAAAGGAGCAATAACCAACACTCTTGGTAGAATAAGAAATTGGTTATTTGTTCCCTTATTTAGTGTTCTTTTCTTTACACAAGTTTTTCTTACTTCAACGTATATACTTTATCTCCTTGAATTCACGTGGTATACAACTCTTTTGCAGGGCTTGATGAATTCTCTTTATTCTCAGCCTTTTACACAATATGGCATGCAACCTCTGAACCTGCAATCTTCTCAACAGCCGCAATCTCAGCAAGGTCAGGGCTCACAGAATCAGAAGATTCACTATGCTGGTTAAGGGTTGAAGTGTGGCTATAGCTGTGATGGGTCATACTCCTTTTGCATTCAGCAGCTTGGTCTGTGCTATTCTGTCTGCGTAAAAAATATTGGCTTGAAGAATGGGGAAGCAGAAAGTTGTTTTTTGAGGCCCATCGGATCCTCTTGGTGATGAGGTTCGATGGATCTTGAATTGTGGAAATAAAGAGGTAATTTGAGGATATAAGTGGTTATTAGCCATGACGCAGACACAGCAGCACATATTCACGGCTGAGAAAGAAAGGATAGCCCCAGTAAACTGCTTTTATCCTTGCTCTCAAGAAAGTGCGACTTTTTGAGAGATACAGAGAATTTTACATGGATGGTTTTGTCGAAAGGGTTTCCGAGGCTTTAAAAGAAATGAAGCCACTCATCTTGTGGGTAAACAACATGACACACAGGGAAGCAATGCCAGCCAGAGATTTTGTACAGCACTGCCAGGAAAGTCGCCGGACCCTTTTAGCTTCTCCTGACATGTAATCATACTCTCTAGACAAGTAAACAAGACGAAGATAGGTGATAGATTGAGTGTGCCAAGAATAGTCTAATGATTTGTGCTGGTGATTTGTTAGTGTTATGGGTTCCTTGATCATGCCCGCTCGGTATGCTATGCTTTATTAGATTGGAGACGGGCGAATTTTACTTTTTGGTCATAGGGAACGGGTGATTGGTTGACTGGAATTTGGCCGTACTTTTTTTACGTTGTATTTGTGGAGTTGTGAATGGGTGCTTGAGTTGTTTCTTGCGTTTTTGGCACAGGGACCAATGGGCATGGTAGACGAGTGGAAATAATTTTAATTCCCTTTTGCCGTAGGTATCGCGTTTACTTTTACCGTTGTAGAAACGATATCAAGAGTGCAATGAATCAACCTCATAATGGTCCAGCCAAGAAGAAGGATCGACTGACAATGAGCCTTTGTTGTTTTCCTTTTGTGCGTTATATATGTCCTTTTCTTTGTCAGCCAAAAGGGGAGCGTCGAGGAGCACAAATAGCATCAGCCCCAAAAAGAAGTAACGTAAATGTTACTACAGTAGTATCGATAAGAACTCGACCGCGTGCGTAGGGAGCCTAACTTGACTACGATCACAAACGCTCAGACCTCCACTTTGCAGCCATACTCACTGCAAAACTTACCCCCGCGCCTCAGCTCCATCTGCTTCCATTTTACTCCTCGGCCCCGGAAGGATCAGCACGACGTTAGTGAGGACGACGTGGCAAGCCCTGAGCCGAGCTGCCATGAGCCCTGGGAGGCTGGTGGACTCGGCACTGAGCTCAATGACATCCTTGCTGGTGAGAGGGAACGAGTGTAGGTGAGCTTCGGTGGCAAGCCACTCCGAGAGGAAGAGGGAGGAGTCCCTGAGCCAGGAGTCGGGGAGGGGATGGCCGGTGACTTGAGTCACAAACGTCTTCCTGTTCGAGGACGGTGTACTGGTGTCCCACTATTTCGATCTCCCTCGTCGTCATTGAACTCCGTTCTTGCGAGCTGCTTCAACGGCTGATGTGTCGGTTATCTGTTTATAGCAACTAGCAAACGATACGTTATGTTGATTGTGGCCCCTTTTACCTTTATTTGGTTCTGTGAATGCCACAGCCAGCTGGAGTTCAACGCGGACTCGAGTCGGTGCTTCGACTTAGTCATCAAAGTTCCGTAACTCTCGGCCCAAGACTATTCCGTCAATGCTCGTTCTAGGGTTGTTGACACCTGCTCCGGGTTGACTTCTTGAGTTCTGCAACTTAATCTGCGTTTGCTTCTTATAAGCGATTGTGTACAAGCAGACTCACATAAGATTAAATGATAGTATTTGATGCCATCCAAGTAAGTTGAAGGGTACTATAAATTTCATGATAAAGGAAATTCATTTTTCAAAAATTCATTTTCAAATAAAATAATTAATTTTCGTTTGTTTGATAGTTTAGGGAAAGTGTTTTCTTTCTTGCCAAAGGAGAAATTCGTTTTCTTCCGATCTTAATTTATTATTTTCAATTCATGAAAAATATATTCTGTAAATCGATCAATATTCCATTATCGAAAATTCGTTTTCCAAAAGCAGCTTTTCATCAAACGAACCGACTTTTAACTGCAACTTGTCAATACTCGGGTCACCGTTCTTTTTGATCCACTGAAATCGAAATTCGTCTCGGTAGCTTTTCCCTAATGAGAAGAGCATATGGGCCACCATGGACACTAAATTTTCTTGACGTCCTTGTCCCCCCGTGAGTGGCCTCATTTCCATTCCAAGGGAGAATGCAGACTCTAGACTCGGCCCACCTTTCCAACCGGATAAGCATGAAAGAATGAACAAACGCTCTGGACGGTCGCCTTACGTCCTCTTCCCTTATCATCTTTCTCCTTGTTTTTTCTCCTTTTATCAAAGATTCTATCAGTCGCGGATCGGGTCAGATCAAAAGATTCCCCGGATATGTGGAAGTATGGACGCCGAATCGATGAGCTATGTAATGTATAATGTATAAAATAAGTAGAATTCTTTGGACCTAAACAATGGATTCCATAAGTTCCTGCTAGTAACCAAGCTCGTTGAATACAAACATTAAACTAAACGTGTAAGAACTAGCGAGCTAAAATGTCACGTAGTCTCTCATGTTACCTTGATGAATCGAGCCATGTCTCACTCTGCAGCATTGGATTCTGCTGTTAATTATCGACCTCTTGCCGATATTGGAGCATGTCTTGTCTACTACTTCTGTAGAAGGAAGACGTAGGCTAAAAATTATCCAAAAGAGTTGGCTCGACAATGAGATAGGTACTTCAGAAGCTTCATTCTATCAAACTTATCGCAATCAGACAAATAAGGGAGACGTGCCTTTTTAGCTCCATTCTATGATTTTTTTAAATAACATGTTTTTTCATGAGAATTCTCTCCAAAGGTTAGGTGAGGCATTGAATGCTATAAGCAAAAATGAAGCATTGCTAGCAAAATCCTTCCCCAAGTAAAATCTATGCGAATAGCATGCTACACTTAATGCAATTAACACCGACAAGGTCAACTTTTCACAAAGAATATCCAAGTTTGCTTTAAAATTTGTATGAATATTACCCTAAAAATCAAGTAAAGGAGCATTCATCACAGCAATTGGAAATATCTAATTTCAAATTTTGAAACGTTTTTATTAGAATATTTAAATAAAAAATAATGTATTCATTTAATAACTTAAATTTTTAGAATAGTTGATAATAGCCCTATAAAATCTCACATTTTTCATGTCTTAAATTTCCTTTTCTTTTTTAATGGGTAAGGAGAAGCCTTCGGTTTGGTCATTCATATGAGGAAGTTAAAACTAAAGATGTGATTACTGAAAAATCGCAATCACCATCACGAAAATAGGAGAAATAGAAAACACGAAGACAACCAAAAAGGAAAAAAGGATAGAAAATCTTCAAAAAGCAGGAAAATAGAAAGGTAGGTGAGATCAAATCTTGGCTTGTAATAGATTCCAGTCCGAGGAGAAACTCCCTTGCCAAACAAACAGCAACCAAATCAAGTAATTTAATCTCCGTTTTGGCGTGGGATAATTAACGACTTTTGTCGCCTTCTCAATAATTAACGCGACACCCAGGAAAATGAAAGCCAGCGAGCGTAGGCAAAACAACACTCTCCAATCCAAGCCAACCACCAGAAAGCGCGCGTCCACGTCAGCGCCCGACGCCTCAAGAAAAAAAGCGAGAGGACCGAAGACCGCGTCTCTCCCTCGTATCGTAAAAGATTCGTCGTAACCGATCGGGGCGGAGCGCACCTTTAAATCGCAATTAATAAATGCCCACCCCACCAGGAGAAAAAAATTTGAAAAGGGAAAACGAAAAGAATGCGAGAAAAAGCGCAGAAGCATTTCTAGAGAGAGAGAGAGCAGCAGCAGCCGCAGCAGCCGCAGCAGGAGCTTTGGCAGGCACCTGAAGAGAGAGACGCGAAGCTTCGCTTGGACTCTCTGTCACTCTCTCTCTACTGACAAACCGTACTCTCTCTCTCTCTCTCTCTTGCGTGAATGTGTGTGTGTGCATGTGGATGTGCTGTGATGGTTGGGAGTAGCAACTTCGGTTCCGCGATTCGGAGGAGTTCATCCGCCGCCGATCGCCTCTTCTCTTGTTGATTCGCGGAATGCACCTGCAACCGAGCTGAAGATCAGAGAGATCGGAGGCGGCGGCGAGGCGGTGACGTACTCCTCCTCCTTTCTGTTCCTCGCCTCACTTCGTTTTGAGCGGGAGGAAGCTGAAGCGAGGTCGCCGGAGAGGAACGTGGAGCCGCATCGGTGGGCTTGGGGATGCGTAGCGTGAGTTCCTCGAGTTCGTTTGATTTTCTTCTTTTTTCTTTTTTCTTTTTTTCGCGTTTTCCTGGATTCTGTAGCGGAATCGGCCAAAGGTTGTTCCCCGGCGGTGTTTTGGAAATCGATGATCCGAGCATGACGAGTGTTCGATATAAGATGCGTGTGCGCGGGTCGGTCTGTGCATCGACTCGGCCGTGTAGCTGGGAGGAAGTGTTGGTAGCAATTGCTTCTAGAATTATCTATCAAGCTGCATTTGATTTGAGGTTTATACTTAGACTTCGTGCAGTGGGATGAGTTTCGAACCTGTGTGATTCTTAAATAGAAGATTCTGGTCCAGTTTATAATTCCTGTCAAATGTGGAGTTTAATAGCTCTGTGTGACGCTTGTCTGTCGCGCCTGCTTTTAGAGAGTCTTGAAGGAGTGCAACTTGCTCCTTAAGTGTCGATGGTCTGCTAAGTTCTGATATCTATATTTGAGAATCAGTTCCTGTATGCTGCTTACTCTCAACTTAGGTGAATCGATTCCTGTGATAAATGCGTTCATCATTTACAGCATATATTCTATGACAAAAAGTTTTTTGGAGCTCTCCTATAGATGCTCTAGCACCGGTAGAGAGAGAGAGAGAGAGAGAGAGAGAGAGAGGAATACTGCTGGACTTTGATAATGCTTATTCTGGTTGCTACATTTGATGAAGCCAAAGCATACGCTATACTCACTATAGGCAGGGCATGGAATAATCTGAGTTAATGACTAAACATGATTTGCACTTTCCAATCACGCATGGGTCTTTCATCGTGTTGATAAGTGATATCCAGATCAGAAACGAAAGTTTCTGTTTAACTTCACGATTTGCTTCTTGATTTTAAATCTCACAAAGCTCCATCATTTGATCACAAATTCACCTGTCATTCTTATAGATCTCTCCGAGTGGAACTGCTGTGATGTATGCCATTCTATAAATTCCTCACAAGTCTTTACTCTGTTGCCACCCAATATCTTTGGAATTTCACTTCCACCATATAATTTTCAGCTCTTAGTTTTTACTATTAATAATTGGTCACTGTGTGGTGGTTTGATGGCAGGTTCAAATCATGGGATCCCATGGACTTGGCTTAAAGGGTAGCACCTAAGACTGCATGAAAGACAAATAGTTTGAAGTAAGGATGATGTTGTGGTAGGAAGAACTTTGGCGACATCTTAGCAAGTCCCTGGCTAAAGGACTGACAATATTACCTGATGATTCTCTCACTCCAGTGCTTTTGGGGTTTACTATCAACAAGGACGGTGCTGTCAGTTGACTCATTATAACGAAAGCTACGTCTCAACGTTGATATGAAATTTACGGATCAGGATGCACTCATGAGTAGTATGTTTTGCTGAGAGAGTGGCTTCCATAACCTTGACCCCTGTGGTGCAATCCTAACTCATGCGTTGCCTTATTATCTGGTGGTTTTTTTGGGGTTATTTCTATATATTTTCACCATCTAACGGCTTGAGGCTTTATGGAGGAGCAGATGATAGGTCAGGTCATTTGCACCGCCGTGGGTCAGTTATAGGCTATGGTCCCTGGGTCACGAGCTTTGCTGATGTCGGGCCATTGACATTTTCTCCTTTAAATGATTCAGTATCCTGTGAAGATCTGGAAGGTGTAGGATCTTTTAATACAACCTGTTTGCTGAACTCAAATTTGTACCTGAGTTCTGATATATACATATACGGTACAGGAAATATTGAGATACTCCCTCGTGTCTCCATCGCTTGTCCAGTTGAAGGCTGCACAATTACTTTCAATATGTCTGGCAATGTTAAAGTAGGTCATCATGCAGCTATAATCGCAGGTTCTGTTGTTTTCTCGGCAGCAAATATGACTGTGGAGGATAAGGCTTTGATAAACACTTCTTCTTTAGGTGGACCACCACCTCCTCAAACTAGTGGTACGCCAGTCGGTTATGATGGGGCCGGTGGAGGACATGGGGGTCGAGGTGCTTCCTGTATAACGAGTAATGATAAAAGTAATTGGGGTGGTGATGTTTATGCTTGGTCCACTTTGTCTAAGCCTTGGAGTTATGGGAGCAAGGGTGGTGGAATATCTGACAAGAGAAAATTTGGAGGAAATGGTGGTGGACGTGTTAAACTCTTGGTGAAGGATACACTATATTTAAATGGATCCGTGATGGCAGAAGGTGGGGATGGAGGGTTGAGTGGGGGAGGAGGATCTGGTGGAAGTGTTCATATTTATGCTGTGAAGCTGTGAGTTCACAATCCTGCGTGCCCTAGTCTTAAAAATTTTCTGCAGATGCCCAATAATTCAAGTCTGCACACGCACACACGTACAATCATGTAGCTTGCCCCTTTTTTCCTGTCAATAATTTTAACTTGTGTGTCCTTACTTCTGGTGAAAAAGAAGTTCCTTACAGATTCATTCTTGCCTGTGCTCATTCTTCATGGAACTCATCCTTTTGGGCAGCTTTCCCTAACTTTTAGTGCTCTTGCAAATATCCAGGAAGGGATATGGTACCATTAGTGCAGCTGGAGGGAGAGGATGGGGTGGAGGTGGTGGAGGAAGAATTTCACTAGATTGCTACAGCATACAGGAAGATGTGAAAGTTACTGTGCATGGTCTGTGCTCATCAGGATTCTGTATTTTTAGTAGCAGAATCAGTTGATTATGTGCTAATCTTTCTTCCTTGATATAAAAATCCAACATAAGCGTGTAACTGCAATAATTGCAACTTTCGTATGAAGGTACATGAAGTATGTATACACGTTTTTCATGTGGGCTATACCTAAAGTTGTCACTGGCATGAAATCTCCTAGATAATCTGTTTGCATTACTTAGATGTGCACCTTGATCAGGATATGTATCATCTTGATAAGAGTTCTAAGCGCTGAGCCCTTGAAGGAATATTAACTGCTGTTCATTTAATAACGAGTAATATTAACTACTATCGTAACTTTTCAATGAGCCTATTCGTGCGAAAGATCGAGGCATTGTTTGATAGTGTGTCTATCTTTGGTTTGTTCTGTGTCTACAAATAACAATTTGTTATCCTTGGCCATTTTGTCTATAGACATAGACAGAGAAAGGAGAGAGTAGGGGTTTCTGATAGAGGTAGGGGAGGTTGGAGGAGCTAACTAGCATGTATGTCTGTACCCTGTCTATGTAATTGAGGTGATTTTTGGAAATTTAGGGTGTGTTTTGAGACTGCTATAGCAAACCTAACCTGGTCATCTTTCATTTCTTTTGTGCATGTTTTTCTCTCTTGAGTTTCAGATACTTCGCATGTACATTGACCAGAAAAAAGAGCTCTTCATTTTTAATAATTTCTTCAAGAGCACTTCTGGGATGTGTCAATCATTTCTTAATTTTCTTTTGCGGCAGGTGGATCAAGCATTGGCTGTCCGCAGAATGCTGGAGGAGCTGGGACATACTTTGATGCATATTTTCTCAGTTTACGCGTTGGCAATGACTATGTTACCACAGAAACAGAGACCCCTTTGCTTGATTTTTCTACAAGTCCCATATGGTCTCACGTGATTGTGGAGAATGGCGCAAAAGTGCTGGTTCCACTTGTTTGGACTAGAGTTCAGGTAACTTAAAAGTGTCCGAGTTGCAGATTTTTGCTTTTATTTAGTTACTTATTTATTTTCCTCTAGATTTGTAGTTTAAATGGTAAATTGCTTGAAGCACCTAAAGTACTTAAAAAATTCTATTTGCTATTAGGATAATATATGATACACATAGCAGTGGCAGACAAAAGTTTGGAAGTATATCAATCCATATTGTTCTTTGAAGATTTCATTTTGCATCTGTTACGATCCACTTGACACTTGGCCCCTGGGCGAGGCATTTTCTCCTGCTGCCGTTGGATCATGGTGGAGTCTATGGAAGAAATAGGCCATAGTATGTGGAGATAGTGACTGAATAAGACACTTCTTCATATTGATGAATTGCTTGACCAGTATTCAAATTTTTTATTTGTAGAATCCTTCTTAGAATTTTCCCTTTGTTTAGCACAAACAAGTTTCTCCTCTATATTTTTTATATCTTCTCAAGTTTTTCCTTTACATTTCTACATCTGCTATCTACTTCACATGCAAAAGTCTTAGACGGGTCTCTTACCTTCCTGTTAAATTATTGTCTCTTAAGGTTAGAGGCCAATTCAGTGTGTACAGAGGAAGCAGCATTGCTTTTGGATTGGCCAAATTTCCAGTCTCAGAATTTGAGCTTGTAGCTGAAGAGCTTTTAATGAGTGATTCTGTCATTAAGGTACATCATTTGCAAATTTATGTTAAATTTTGGCTTTTGTCAATTATGCTTGCTAGCAAAAGGAGTAATCATCATAAACAAAAATTGAAGATGAAAGCCTTGCACAAGCATTTTATACTGTGGTCATCATATAGATTCTAATGGTTTTTGCAAGATCATGTCATGGAGGTCTTCATAAATATGGAAACCATAAGTCTCCAATCGGCATTATAAATTTATGATCTTTATTTCTCTAGTGTCGCTCCTAGTGTGTGTTCAAGAATACAGGATTAATTTCCAACTTCTTATATATAATTTATGGCTTGTAGTTGTGGATGTTGTGAATTGCTTTGCCTGTATAGAGTAGTGGCCAATTACATCCATAATGTATAGCTTTTCGATTAAGACACCAAGAAATGCAGAGCTTTCATAGATGCAGATGCGTTGAAATTATGTCTTTACTCCCAAAAGACCCAAAAATACAGAAAAAAATAAATTGAAGAATCCAATGAAGTTAAATATTAGCAGAGCATTTCAAGGTTCTCACTGCTTATGTCTTCTGATCAATAGCCTCTGCAGGAAAGTTCATAATTGGCAAGTTAGCACATAATTATTCGATATGTTAAGAAGTATCCTCCTATAGTGCCAACTTTCTGGAGAGATACACATGCCTTAAAACGTTGAATGACTCTATGTTGACTAAAAGTTGGAAAGACCTATTAAAGCTCCCTAATATGTTCTGAAGTAGTGGGGTACAGATTTGTGCTAGGAAGTTGAGGCAAGAAAAACCAGAAAATTATGTTAAATTCAATGCTATTAGAAAGCATTTAGTGTTTTGGCTGATGACAAAAAAAGAAGAAGCTTTATGGGAGATCCAATAAAGATTGAAAACATTGGCATGGATGTTCTGAATAGTGTGTGTAAACAACTTTGAGCGGCAAACGTGAATTAAGGGAGTGAATATTTGGCTAATTGTCTTGCTTGCTGAATTAAAACCACTAAGACAACTTACAATTTTCTGAAGATGTATTTTTCTGATTTAGGTTTCCTCGGTTGCTCTTTTAATCTTGCTGCTGGAATTACTTACTATTTGCCTTGTCTGTATAATAGAACCCCTTTTCTTTCATTGAAGGTCTATGGAGCACTTAGGGTTGCTGTCAAGATGTTACTTATGTGGAACTCAGAAATTCGAATTGATGGAGGGGGGAATACCGTTGTCACCACCTCTGTCCTTGAAGTCAGAAATCTGGCAGTCTTAAATGTATGACTTCCTATGGTATTTTTGTGCATAAAACTCCAAAATGCATATTATTTTTCAGATGCATGATTGCATTTGTTGTACTGCAGCATAACTCCATCATTGGTTCAAACACAAACTTGGCCGTGTATGGTCAGGGATTACTGAAGTTAACAGGTCATGGTGATGCAATCAAAGGCCAGCGACTTTCCCTGTCTCTCTTTTATAACATCACTGTAAGACATTGGTCATGTAGTTTATGCCATCTCTGTGCCTGTACTTTTTCTTGAATCTTTTCATTCGATGTTGTGTGAGAGAACCTCCTTCATTTACTGTTGACTTAGTGTTAGATATCCATTCGTATCTCCAAAATTGTGTCAATTCACTTGAATAAAAAAATAATGTGTACAGTCGAAAGTGAGCAAGCATATCTGCCTGTACGCATTGGGAGCATGCCCCCACGTAGCCAGGGGGTGGTGGGGGAAGTATTGTAAATGTGATGGCTAAACAGTTGCTATACTTCCCAATTTTGTAGAAGTTGCGGAGAAAATGTTTATGACCATAATGCTTAATGCATATAATAAGAATTATGTAATAAGGCTATGCCATGCTAATAGGACCATCCCATGCTCTCGTGCCAAAGTACCCTATGCTCTTTCCATTGCATTAAGGTCTTTTTAGCATTAAAGGTCATTGTCAATTCAAAATATAGTACATTTTTGTGGTCATAAACAATATCAGCTCAGCTGTCCTCTCTTCGTGATATGTGCATGTCTTACGTGTGAGAATTTGTGTGTTTTGGTATATTGATTAGAATTGTTGCATTCCAAATTCAAGAACTGCAACTTATATCTTTAGGGAAAGGAGTATCATAGCGCTTTTCTTGTTTTGGTCCCATAACATGTTTTGAAAAATGACATTATTTAAGCTTCAGCTGTTACATCCGAATGTATAATATGCTATCTATACCATGTCACTATCATTCCTATATGATTATTACAGTTCGTGGGATGCCTACCAGTCTATATATTTTCCGTACTTTTCTTGTTATAAATGTTCTATATTTACAGGTTGGGCCTGGAGCAATACTTCAGGCTCCTTTGGATAATGATGCGACTCGGAGAGTGTGAGTATAATACGTTGATTTTTTCCCAGAGTTCTGATGGATGAATTTTGTTTTGATTACTTCTTTACCTTCATAGGGTAACAGATTCCCTTTGTGGGAGTCAGACCTGCCCAATGGATCTTATTACTCCACCTGATGATTGCCATGTTAATTACACGCTATCCTTTTCTATCCAAGTAAGTATATGTTTGACCAAGTCTTTGACGCAAAATATATTCATGCCTAACATACTGAGGAAAAAGCTTGATTTGGAAAATCCTTCTATGAAACATGCTATATGTGTGGATTCCGATTGTCTCCCACTGGCATAGTTTCTCAACTTATTCATTGTGTATTAACTTTTGGCACTTCAGTCTGCAATATACTGTTGTTGCGTGAATGAGGTAGTACAGCTCAAAGGCTTAGACCCTGTTCACCTTGGCAGATCTGTCGTGTTGAGGATGTCCTTGTGAATGGTCTCATCAAGGGAAGCATAGTTCACTTTCACAGAGCAAGGACAGTCATTGTTGATCCAGATGGCATGATTACTGCATCAGAATTAGGTAATAGATACTCTACTTAGCTTTAGCAGCTCCCATTTGCTTTGTTGTTTCCCTAATTTATTTCTCCTTTCACTATTCTGGTTGAATAAGTGAATCTCTTCTCTAAAATTAAAGTATTCTACACGTGCACCTTACTCATATATTTTGGAAAAATTCTTCAGGTTGCAATGGAGGTATTGGAAAGGGGAACTTTTCTAGTGGGGCTAGTAGTGGTGCAGGGCATGGGGGAAAAGGTGGTGCTGGATATTTTAACGGGATGGTGTGCAGTGGTGGTACAGATTATGGTAATGCTGATCTTCCGTGTGAACTGGGAAGTGGAACGGAGGGTCCTAACCAGACATATGGACAGACAGTTGGAGGAGGAATAATTGGTAAATTTTCTTCATTTGGTCATGCAATTATTGCTGTTAGCGGTCCCTTCTCTATAATAGATAACAGGGTAAATTCCATTTTCGATTTATCAACTCATCTTCTCATTTATCTTTAGTCAATACATTTCATATTGTTTAAATTAATTCACTGACTTCATTTTATTTTTTTCCACTCAATTGGATATTTCTACTACTCTAATAGTAAATGGCATGTTAAAAGTGATAAAAGATTGTGAAACAGTGGCCCATCAGTTGGTCTGGAGATATTAGGGTGACACATCAGTTGAACATCAGCTTATGATAGTCAATTAACTCGCTATGCTGTGGCTGTGTTAATCAACCATCAAGGACTCTTCATTGACTGACGTATTCCTGATTTCACTTGACAGCCCACGTAAGGTTTTAAGGCAAGACAGTGTGCTTAACCATTGTTTTTTATGGTTGAGCATTTCTTGTGAAAATCTTACAAAATTAAAGGAGTGAAATATAAAGCTGATTGACCTAATCCTAACAAATTAAATTTTTATCACCAATTGAAATGAAGTGATAAATTGAGTATCATAAGTGATCTTTGGTTAATAATCACACTTGTAGGAGGTCACAGGTCATTCATACTTTAGAGCTGCATGTTTGTAATAGTAGATTGTTAGAGTGTTTTCACTAATTTGTGTGAACTCACATTTTTCTTTGATGCCAATGTTTTTGTATTCCTATAGTTATGGGATCAAATCAATGGCCACTTCTTAGACTTGAAGTTTATGGATCTTTGAGAGCTGATGGGCAGAATTCTGGAACTTTTGGTACATCTATGAGGAACAGCAGTAGTTCTCTGGCTGGTGGACTTGGTGGAGGTTCTGGGGGAACAATACTTCTTTTCCTTCAAGAGGTTATAATTGGAGAGAATTCATATTTGTCTATTCGTGGCGGAAAAGGTGGCACGCTTGGAGGTGGCGGCGGCGGCGGCGGTAGAGTCCATTTTCACTGGTCTAAGATTGGTATTGGTATGGATTATGTTCCAGTTGCAACAATAAAAGGCTCCATTAACAGCAGGTATGACCAACAATTACGATTCCATTACAAATAATAATGATATTTGAAGTGGTTAGGACTTTGATGTTTATTGCTGTGCAATTTTAATTTCTTAGTAATTTTTTTTTTTTTGGGCTGGTAACTTCCCAGAAAGTGGACATACAGTTAGAGAAGAGAAAAGTTTTTGCAGGGAATGATACATCAGGAAATGATGTCTCTTAAAGTCGGTTCTATTGTCTGTAGGGTGTTATTAATTATGAGTTATTCTAATCTTCTACTTCCTCTGTTACCTGTGGGGGGGGGACAGGGAGTTTTTGCTCGTGTCTTTTGTACCCTTTAGAGAACTTGTTTTCATGGATGATCAGCCATGGTGTTGGGGTCCGATCCACTCTACTATCCAGCATGTGATTTATCCTAGTTAAGCGGCTATGTCAAGACTGTTCTATGTTTGACCTGCGTGAGGCTTTCACAAGAAAGTCAAATCTGAGCATGCCCATCATGTGAGAGATTTCCCTCATGTTGTGAGGATGTAAAGAAATGCTATTATAATATTGCAAATCTCTTTGTACAAGCTTAGAACTCGTCTGAATCTGTGTTCATAGTGGAAAATGCTTACAACCTCATGTTCAACAGTGGAGGTGCTGGTGCCAATGGTGGTTCTGATGGAGAGAAAGGTACCATTACAGGGAAAAAATGTCCTGCAGGCCTTTATGGTACATTCTGTGAGGTACTAAAGTTCTGCAGCCTGCTCGTCATTGTCAATATCTGTTTACCATGGTGCCCTTTTTTTTTTCCTTGTACACCTGAGTTTGAGAAATATCGTATACGATTTTCCTATTTTTCTCCAATTTTTTGGCAATCCTCTTCAAATATTACTTGGGCTTATTCAACTCAGGGAAAGACAGTTATAATTGTGTGGTTTCCTTAACCCAGTCCAATCCTGATCAAATACATTGCTAACATTTCATGTACTCGAGCTTGTATAAAAATATATCTTTGTTAATAAATGGGCGGGGCGATGGGTTGTAATATCCAATAACAAATATTCATTTTATGGTCCTTAGAGAGCTAAATAAATTTTAAGATTTTGATTGTTCCGAAGTGGTTAGTTATATTGATCACTTGCATAAGTTTTAATAATTGAATTTAGATATTCCTGCAAGTACTTGAATTAATAATGCTGCTAACTGACAGGAATGCCCTATTGGTACTTACAAAGACATTGAAGGCTCTGATGCAAGTCTTTGTATTCCTTGCTCACTTGACCGCCTTCCTTACCGAGCAAATTTCATATATGTACGCGGTAAATCTTTCAGCATTTTTGCCTTAACTCTGCTTTCATTCCTTGTCCTTCTTTTCTTTGGTTATTGCATACTATGAGAGTTCACGCTTGCTGCAGGAGGAGCTATTCACCCATTTTGTTCCTATGAATGTGTATCTAGCAAATATAGAATGCCAAAATGTTATACACCTCTTGAAGAGCTGCTCTATACATTTGGAGGGCCATGGCCTTTTGCACTTCTTTTAGCATTCTTATTGGTGCTTCTTGCTCTATTATTAAGTGCTTTGAGGATTAAAGTTGTTGGACTGGGCAGTAGTTGTTATAAGGATAATGCAAATGAGCACCCAAGTCGTCATCATTCTCCCTATCTTCTTTCCCTGTCAGAGGTATGTTTTTTCTCAAAACCTTCTCTTCTTGTGGTTATGGCAAGTTAAAATGTCACAATATCATACCTGGTAAATCATCTCTAATTTTGATTTTAGGTCCGTGGAACAAGAGCCGAAGAAACCCAAAGCCATGTACACAGAATGTACTTCATGGGTCCCAATACCTTCAGAGAGCCGTGGCACCTTCCTTACTCCCCTCCGGACTCTGTTATTGACATTGTGTAAGAAGATATACCTATTCGAAAACTGGGCTCACTATAAAATACATTTAATGCAAACTCTATTTTTTCCCTTTGAAGTTGTCATTGGGTAAATGCATTGAAGTAGCTTAATTGTTGATAGTTTCCATCTGCCAAGATAATTTGGTTGCTCTAGCCATTGAAAGTGGAAAAGATGTCATCACTAACATTGATCGTTACAGAGGCTCACATGCTCCTGAGTGCTGATTTTGGGTCTGATATCATTGTTTGGTAGGTATGAAGATGCTTTCAACAGATTTATTGATGAGGTTAATTCAGTTGCTGCATATGATTGGTGGGAAGGCTCAGTGCACAGCATACTGGCAGTTCTTGCCTACCCTTGTGCATGGTCCTGGAAACAGTGGCGGAGGAGGAAAAAAATCCACCGCCTTCAAGAATTTGTCAAATCTGAATATGATCATTCATGTCTTCGCTCTTGTAGGTCGCGAGCACTCTATAAGGGGATGAAGGTCTATCTCTACATTTGTTATTTTTACATGATTAGTTAATTCTATACGTCACTACTTAATGTGTTAACTGAGTTATGGTCACAATAGATACTCATTCATACCACAAATTTCCATCACTGGTGCCCAGACATATTGCTATGGTCAGTCAATGCACATTGCTTACATGTTGATTTTTTCTGTATGGTGTAAGATGAGATCCACACATTCCATTTGAAGGATGGCATGTTGCTTTTAATTTTTCTTTTCTTTTCTCAAGGTCTTCAAGCAATTCATTACAAATTCCACATACCCCGACAGTTTTTAGTCCCTTTGAATATGCAATTTTGAGTATCCTCGTGCGTGTGTGCATGTGTGCATGTGTGTCCACATTGTAATTTATGAAGTTTGCGTATCCTGAATATCTGCTATGTAAATCAGCAACATGTTTTGTGACTCTTGCAGAGATAATAATGCTATGGGCTCTTGTTAAATTGTAGTCTATTATGATCATTAGATGATTTGGGATACAGTCCCAGGTGGTGTATGTTTCATCTCAGTTTAAGTGGGAATTGTTGCAGGTTGGGGCAACACCAGACCTCATGGTTGCATATATTGATTTTTTTCTTGGTGGTGATGAGAAGCGCTTGGACATTGTGTCAATCATAGAGAAGAGGTTCCCAATGTGTATACTTTTTGGTGGGAATGGAAGCTATATGTCACCTTACAGTCTTCACAGTGACCTTCTCTTGACCAATCTTCTTGGCCAGGTTCATGATCTCTTTTTGATTCTTTTAGTGGGCTTTTCACTTTTCAAATGTTCCTCCAATTTTCTAATTTATGCTACTTTACAAATAGCATGTCCCAGCATCTGTTTGGAATCGCTTGGTGGCTGGTCTGAATGCTCAGTTGAGGACAGTGAGGCATGGATCACTACGTACTTCACTACGTCCCCTTGTTGATTGGATTAGCAGTCATGCAAACCCTCAGCTTGAGTTTCATGCCATTAAAATTGAACTTGGATGGTTTCAAGCAACAGCTTCTGGTTACTATCAGCTGGGTATATTGGTAGCAGTCAATGATTATCCTTCCCATAGCTTGAACTCCTGTGACTTTCTCAATAGGAGCAGTGACTCTTCGAGGTAACTACAATATTTCATGGAAAACATTCTTACTTGAGAACATTTTCATCTGGAAGAAAAATAGTGATCATTGGTTTAGGATAATCTCTTTTTCCTGTGGATAATCATATGTTTCTTTCACCAAATTAAAGTCTTCTCCACATTCTTATAACTATAAGTAGGGTCTTGGCCTTCTCTTGCCTTAGAAAGCTGAAGGAGGATTTACACACTGTTGACTAGTCGTCTCTTGATGTGGATTTTTCCCATATATAGCAAAAATGCAAGAGAAGATCTTGTCCCAAAGTTTTGCATGAATTTTCATGTGGTCGCATGCCTCCCAAGATAGGAGAAGGAAGGATTAGGATGCATGAAGGAGAAGGATAGCAACTTTAATTGTTTATACATCCTGTGGAGTTTATGAGCATGTCTAAATCTTAACAATTGATCCTCATTGTTCTTGTGCTGAAACCAACTTAGAAATCACCATTATCTCAAACTCAGTTATGAAAGGATTGCAAATGGAATAATTCCATTGGCTATCTAAACCTTTTTAATAGGGTTTATATCACTTATGCTGTCAGCTATTCCCCTGTGGGATTAAATATTTCTGAATGTCATGCCTGTACTTATTTTCCTTTCAGTAGTGACATGTGGCCGGATCAACTACATGCACTAGACTATAGTACTTCATTAGTTTCTATAGGAATTAATTCGTATGGCTGTTTCAATACTAACTTACCAAATGGTTCTCTATATACATACAGAAGGAATGCTGCATCTGCTGCACAAAGCACAAAGCAACTGCAACCAAGTCAGACATATGGTAGTCAAGCGTTAAGTCGTAATAGAAGAATTACGGGCGGAATCAACGGTGGTATTATAAATGGCATAACCCTGAAATCTTTGGAATTTAAGAGGGACTTTGCCTTCCCTATGTGTCTCTTACTGCGCAACACAAGACCAGTTGATCGACAGGTGCATTGATACGGATGATTTATGCCACTATGATACCTGATTGTTCTAGTTCAATTTGTTCTTATGTTAATCGTACTCTGTTTTTCAGGGCACTTTGCAGTTTTTGATCACCATGATGCTTTTGGCAGATCTATCCATCACTCTGCTTACGTTGCTTCAGTTCTATTGGATCTCTGTAGCGGCATTTCTAGCAGTACTGCTCATTCTCCCTTTGTCTCTGCTCTCTCCTTTCCCAGCCGGCTTAAATGCCTTGTTCAGCAAAGAACCTAGAAAAGCTTCACTCGCTCGTGTCTATGCTCTATGGAACTCTACATCACTCTTCAATATCGTAAGTGATGCTTTCCCAGCCACACATTCATTGACAAAGTGCATATCCATGGGAGAATTTCACGATAAAATGCATGCATTGCAATCCGCATGATCAATCAGGTCGCTAGGTATTATTAGCAGGGTACTCTTAACTTCCTAGTGGACATGGAATGATTTTTAGTGAAATGCTGCTATGCAACTTCTTGAGGTGGATAACTAGTTTCCCAACTGTAGATAAATATCATGCTCCCGTTCTTTGACACCATGATTTCCTTTTGCACATCAAATAAATTTTGTTAAATTGCTCTCATCTATAGTGATAAAAGGAACTTCTCATCCAATTTGCTGGTTTCTTTTCCAATTCTCTCAGATCGTGGCCTTCATCTGCGGCATTATTGCCTATGGCTCCTCCTTTTTCCAGCCCTCTGACAAAGCCCGTGCTTGGAACAGTAAAAGGTGAGGCAGTCTGAATAGAAATAGCCTTGCCATAATGAGAGAATAAATCTGCTAGACCTCCAAAAAGCTCCAATACTTTTCTGCCGAATCATGAACTGCATCAACCAATCAACTTATGAGCTCTCCCTACACTTCGGGGTTTCATTTCGTAAGCCAAACGCCCTAATAAAAAATCGAACTTATGCTTTTGACAGGGACGACGATGAGTGGTGGCTTTTGCCGGCGGTCCTCTTCCTGTTCAAGTGTGTACAAGCTCGCTTCATCGACTGGCACATAGCAAATCTGGAAGTCCAGGACTTCACTCTTTTCTGTCCAGATCCGGATGCATTTTGGGCCCACGAGTCTTTGTGACAAACGAGCTTTTAATTTTGGCGTCGAAGCTTGCCTTCTAACCTTTTGGAGGCGGTCTCCTATTTCATGCATTAATGCATTTTTTGTTCTTTTAGGAGTATTATGTTCAGATGTATATAAATATAAATATAAATATATGTATATAGGTTTTCTCTTTCTTTATTATCGTTAGTGGTAGTTGCCTATAGTTTGTGCGATCAAATTTGGAAAATCAGTTCATTTTCAATGCTCTTGAGTGGGAGTTGTTTGTAGGTTTTCGCTAGTCGGAAGTAGGTTTATAAATGCTGCACTGAGGCTCATTGATGGATCGAGGATATTGTGGCTGAAAATTGCCTTGCTCCGAATGTCAATTCGAGCTAAATGGTGAGCTGATTGGGCCCATGGTTTTGAACGGGTTACTTGGGGCCCGGATATGGTTTAGGTTGACTTGATCCAGGCTAATGGAGCCTGATGTAGTTTCGGTCTATTCGGGCCTGAACAGATTTCTAATTGGGTTGTCTGGGCCGTATATAGTGTAGGTTGGTTGGTTTCTGGCTGCTCAGGCCTGATATAGTCCAGTTTAACTGGTTTCGGACCATTTGGGACTAACATAGTTTAGACTGATTAATTATCGGGCTATTTGCCAAAAACAAATAATTTACAATTTTTTTTAAATGATTAGTTAATAAAAAAAATCCATTATCGATAACAATTATATACATGTTATGAAATACATGAACGAATAAAATATATGAATGAATATTCATCATATTCATCTTATCTAATGTATTTATTATGGTACATTTGTATCATGCATTTCCTTATACAATGAATGTTCATTTCTCTATCTAGTACATATATTATTTGATACATTGATATTAATGATAAGTACATTCTTGTTTTTTTATAAATAAGAGCATAGTTTTTGACATAACAGTTATATAACAGTCATACACTGGAAATAAAATTCTCTCTGACTTTCTTAACAATCTCCGGTGTCTAATTTTTTCTATTCAATCTCTCTATTTTTTCTATTACATATTTGCAACACGTTATCAGCACGAAGATCTACCAAATGAGTAAATAATTTTTGCAATGTATGTGTTCTTTTTATTAACTTATACTCCATCTTCTCCTATCAATTCTTCATTTTTATTTTTCTTGGTCCGAAGCTAAATTTCAAATCTAAAAATATATGCTCCTGAAGTGGCAATGGATATTCAAAAATCCTTCTAATTAATTTAAGGATTTATTTTTCTAAGAATTATGGCAAATGTTGAAAAGCTCAAATTCTATAATTTAGAAGTAAGTGGAAAAAATTATCTATCCTGATATATTGATATGGAAATGCACCTTCAAAGGCAAGGTCTCACTAATGCAATTACAAATGATGAAATCTCAAATGAAAATGATAAAGCAAATGTGCTGATTTTTATTCGTCATCATTTGCATGAGAGCTTGCAGACTTAATATTTATCTGCTCGAGACCCTTAGATCTTATGGAGGATGTTGAATAATAGGTATGATCATACCAAGACTGTTATCCTCCCTCAAGTACAATATGATTGGTAAAATCTTAAATTGCAAGATTTTAAATCAATGTCTGACTATAATTCCGTTATATTTGATATTATTTATCGGCTTGAATTATGCAATATCAAACTTGTTGATGCAGAATTGTTAGAGAAAACTTTCTCCACCTTCTATGTTTTGAATATTGTATTGCAACAACAATACCAGCAGCATCAGTTTGCCATATACTATGAATTAAAAACATTGCCTGAAGTACATACTAACTTTGAGAAAAATACTGGTATTTTAAGGGCTATAAGCACAAACAATAACATAATCCTAGAAATGATGGCATGAAATTTAACCGTTCTAACTTTGGCCCGAATCATAGCAAAGAAAAGAAATCAAATCAAAGAAGGTGATTAATAAAAGTATTTGTCATCGTTGTGGTATGATTGGGCACTAGTCATGTACTTATCATACACCAATGTACTTTGTTGACCTATACCAGGCATCTTTAAAAAATACGGGTAAGCATGGTGAATCTCATGCCATTAAAATCAATCATACTACCATAACTACTATTGAGGCCAACAATATATCCGTTGGTGAGACTCTTCTTACTCTCAAAGTAGCAAATACATCCCTAAATGTCTCTGATTTCTTTGAGCACTTCTAATTACTTTGATGATGAATTTTAATAATTTCTTTTTAGTTGTTTCGCTTTAAATGTATTACTTTTTATTATTCTTTCATATGGTTATGAAATGCTTATAAATCTTATATATTATTTAGGGATAAGTGTTCCAGAAGTCACTATAAGCTTTCATCGAAAATGCATTTCGGTTAAAACTTACAAAAAGTGCATTTAAGTCCTAAAACTTGTCAAATTGTTTCAAACGAGTCCTAAGATCGACGCCGTTAGCCTTTTCCGTTATAAATGCTGATGTGGCATTTTAAATAATTTTTATTTTCCATGTGAATTTTTTTAATTATTTTTTAAAAAATTAGATTTAAAAACTAAAAAAAATCAAATTTATTGATTTTATCTTATTTTCACCAAAAAAATTTAAAAAAAGTTATAATATTTATTAAAAAAATTAATTTTTTTAGTTAAAATATTTATAAAAAACATATTTAAAAAGTTAACATTATTTTTTAATTTGTTTTTAAAAATTTTAAAATAAAATTTTTAACTTTTCTTTTTAGTTTTTGTTGAAAATAAGATAAGAATAAATTTAATTTTTTAGTTTTAAATCTATTTTTTTAAATGGATAAAAATTAATTAAAAAATAAACCTGGAAAATAAAAATTATTTAAAATGCCACGTCGCATTTTTAACGGAAAAGGCTAACGGCGTCGATCTTAAAACTCATTTGAAACAATTTGATAAGTTTTAGGACTTAAATGCACTTTTTGCAAGTTTTGGGACTGCAATGCATTTTCGTGACAAGTTGTAGGATTTCTGGTAAGTATTATTTATTTGTCTCTATAATAAGATGTAAAATTGATTAGCTCGAGAAATGACTATATGGCTTAATTGAGGAAAAATATTATGAACTATGCATTGCAATACGGTGAGTTTACAAAACGCAAGATTGATTAGCCCCAACAATGGCTATATGATTTAATTGAGGGGGAGATATTATGAAATATACATTGCACTCTTTTTTCTTGTTGTCCGGTTTTTTCCCATAAGAATTTTTCCAACTTAAATTTTTTAACAATGCAATTAATGCATCTATAAAAGGGAGTTGTCATAAAATTTATGATTTGCACTCTTTTTCCCTTTTGTCCAATTTTTGTCTCATCGGGTTTTTCTGACTTAGGGTTTTTAATAAGTCTAGTTTTTGTCCCATTGAGTTTTTCCGACTTAAAGGTTTTTAATGAGTCCAATTTTTGTCCCACTAAGTTTTTCCGACTTAAACATTATCATTCGATGCACATTTGTAATGAATACAATAAATATTCAAGGGAGAATATTATAAAATACACGAATGAATGAAATACATGAAAGAATATTCATTATATTCATCTTATCTAGTATATTTATTATGATATATTTGTATTATACATTCTAACTACATCTCCCTATACAATGAATGTTCATCTCCATATCCAATACATGTATCATTTGATATATTGATATTAATGATAAATACATGATTATTTTCCTATAAATAGTAGCTTAGTTTTTATTGTATACATAACAATTATATAATAATCATACACTAAAAATAAAATTCTCTCTTCTCTCTCTTCTGACCTTCTCTACGATCTCTGGATTTTTTCTACTCAATCTCTCTATTCTCTCTATTATACATTTGCAACGCAATATTTTACAATAATACAAACATTTTAGTAGGCAATTTAAATGTTTCTTCCATTTAATTTTGTGTCAATGCAAGTAACTTTTTAAAAAAAAATAATTTTCAAATTATTCATTTTAGCAAATTTTTTTTTTAAAAAAAAGCCTTAAAAGTAAATCTTTTCCTGAACCAAATCAAAACAAAAATTAAAAGGACACCATGCGCCATAAGAAACAAGTTGGTTGGGGGGTTGGAAAACAGAAGGGGGAAACGCTCTGCCCCACACTAATAAATACAGCACGAAGCCAGAATTCATATTACAGACACAAAAGGAAACTCGAAAGGCTCGATAGGGGTGAGAGAATCTGGGCGACTAATGGAAAATGCCATTTTCAATGGCCAGCTGACGAGGCCAGATTCAACAAACTGCCGCGGTTCCTAAAAATATGCACTTGTTGAGAAGACAGCGTATGAAACCTCTGGCTCAAGGATTCTCGTCCCACTGATTTTCCAAAGGGGCAAAAGGTTACGGGGGTAGCTTGAACGAAAGCTACAGTGAAGAGCATCGCCCGGGAAAGTTGCTAGATGATCCAGGACTCCAGGACCTGTCATAACCTTGAGTGCTGTCTCCAGGGGCACCCCCCATCAAAAGCCTGCTCCAACACTTCCTCCATTCTCTTGACGAGTACTACCTGTTAAATTGAGTTTATGCTTGCAGATCAGAAGAAAGGGGGAACGCAATACCACCCCACTATATTTGTTAGAACTAGATGAATGCATCACTGATCTGATGAGTTCGTTTCAATCTTATTCTTTCTTTCGCATTGCAAAGAACAACCTAACATCTTGAGTAACACCATGCATTTGGGGAGTAAGTAGAAACAACTTTGACAGGATACTCGAATCACGCATCTGGCGATAAAGTACCAGTTCAGAAGGCAGTCCAAATGGGAGATAAGTCAACTTTTGGCTAAGAGTGAACTAACTTCCTACATCTTTGAGCAAAACCCAAATAAAACTTCTTGCTGATGAACTCATTCTGCAGATGCACCCCTACTGCTATAGTTAGAAACACACGCACCTAAATCTTTTAAGCATAATTCTCAAAGCTTCTACATATTTTCACCAAAAGATGCAAGTACGTCGGGATCCCAAAATAAGCCAATTGGGAAATGTTAAATAGACAAAAGGCCCAAGCCAAATGAAGGTACCTCCAGATTGGCTAGCACGGCTGATGGTACTTCGACCAAGTCCTTCAAATTCCTCTCCGGCAGTATGACTCTCTTGATGCCATGACGATGTGCGGCCAAAATCTGCAAAATAGAGATGGGGCCTTTCTTAGTTTTAACACGAGTTCCAGTAACTCAGTACCCTACGCATTGAGTCACATCTTTCATTAGACAAGAAAAGCCAACTGGTCCTATAATGCTCATAAGAAAATCTCACAGTAAAAGCAATTGGACTTTAGTTTTACCCTGTAAATTCTGCTGCAAGTAAAGGATTAGAACCTAAAACTAGACAAATTGACATGTAGCCAAATGCAACGTTTCACAGGCCCCAGGTTGTTCATGCATTCCCAGATTTGAGATCAGTCCATTATCGGAATCATTATGTGTATGCACCAACATATTATTATATTGATTTCATGCAGCGATAGGGTGCTTGCTTGCGCCATTTAATGCTTAACAGTAACAATTTACCCACTGGCTAACCATATACATGCATCCTACTACACACGTTAACAAAAACTCAATCGTAGTCCAATTTTAACCCTCAATAGTTTTAGTAAACACATGATAATAGTAATGGAGATTTAAAAGCTTTATCCTAACCGTCCAATAGTAGATTTTCCCCCTAATTTTGTTACTGCCTAAATATTACAAAATCGCCTTCATGCATCTTTTAGCCTTCATGACCGTTCAACGCATGGGTCTTCTGGTAGTCACATCAGAAAGCTGTCACTTTACAAAGAAATTCTTGTCCAAACAAATATGAAAACTTCCATACCATATATATGAAAAGATGAGATTCGATGTCTTAAACAAATACCAAACACTTCTAATATGAAGAAGCAGACCAGAATCCAAACAATTTAAAATGGCTTAACAGATCATTTTCTGGGAGACTACTCAATATTAGTCCAACAGACTATGCCAAACAGTTCTAGAATAACTTGGGCACGCACTGAGCTACTGAAATCCAAATCAAAGCACAGCGACCACTTTTTATGAACTATAGCATATTTAGCACCATGTTTAAGATTGACTACCTCTAGCACATATTTTCTTGACAGCATAAGAAAGAGATGACCTATTTAGTTATTAAAATTGAATGAAAGGCTACTCCAGCATCGTCAAAGATATCTCAACAACATGCTTCTTATTAAATCCCTCATGTTTTGCTTGAGTGCCCCCATACAACTGTAAGAAGCCGTGATTAAGTAAAGAACCATCCTATGATATACAAATGTCGCATGACACAGAAATTCATGACCTACTGCACAATAGCTGTACGCTCTGTTTTTCAACAACACTAGCTGAAATGATACTAAGAAGAAGACGAACCTTATCCTTAATGCCACCAACTGGTAACACAAGACCTCTCAAGGTCATCTCGCCAGTCATTGCTGTATCTGCTCTAACACTCTTCTGACCGAAAAGTGAAACCAATGCCGTTACAAGAGTAATACCAGCTGAGGGTCCATCTTTAGGAACTGCCCCAGCAGGAAAGTGTATATGAATGTCCCTCCCTTGAAGTAAATTAATTTCATCCGTAATAGCTAACTTGAGATCAGCTGCCCTGGCTCTTACCTGCAAAAGCCACAGAAAAACAGTTGCTGTCACTTTGAATTCTCAATAGAACATAAAGAACAAGTCTGGCTATCAAATACTTCTAGCAGGTTTCAATTCAATAGTATGTATTTACTCAGAAAGGGCATAAAACGTGACAGGAAGTAATATAAACAAGCTGTGGAACGTATTGATAGTTAAGTACTAATTAAATTGGCCTGTACAAGATACAGATCTCAAATCACATATCTTTAAGCAAGAAGAACGATCTTAACACACTGTAATAATGTAAAATATATGCAATAATCTGATTGAGAACAAACAGAATAGACAATGATAAACCACCACATGGAATCCCCAATGAAGTAAACACTCAAAATCCCAACTTTTGTTGCTACTTATCAAGATATACCTTGTTTTTTATCACAAGGAGGATAATTTTAACTTCCAATTATAGAGGAAACAGAAAAATCTTATCAACTGTGCATCTACTGAATAAGTAAATTACCCAAGTAAGCGCTATCTGTGCTGATTCCTTAATAACATCACCAAGTTGCCCAGTGAGATGTAGTTCACCCTTTCCCACCATAGCTGTGGCTTCAATAAATTGAACTTCTCCACCAAAATTGGTCCAAACAAGACCAACAGACACACCAGGAGTTGCAACGCGTTCTGCAGCTTCCTTGTCATCGAACCGTGGAGGCTGCATTTTACACAAGTACGGACTTTAGACTTTAGAGCAATCAATAGATTCGGGTAACTGAACTGGCTCCTGAATAACAAAACTACGCAAAAGGAGATCAAGATTACGAAAAACCACTTAGTACCAAAGCTGAATTGAGAGAATTGTCACACATTTTCAGCTTTTCAATCATTGCAAAGGCTAATGGCACGTTATATTTTGTAGAAGCTACCCTATCTGCTCATGAAGGGGAGCCTTGGCACAACAGTAAAGTTATCACCACATGACCTGGGGGTCACCACTTGGAGCTGCAGAAACAGACTCTTGCAAAAATTGCAAGGAAAGGCTACATGCATCAGACCAAAGTGGTCCAACCCTTCCCCAGACCCCATGTATAGCGGGGGCATCATGCACCAGGCTGTCCCTTTTAATTATATCTGCTCATTCGTTCACAATAGTTTCCACTTGAGGTCATGCCCAATGGACCCTTCTAACATCTAACCTTATGAGCATCACACAAATGCATGCGTTTTCTCAGAATATATTAGCTACACTGCCACATGTTGAAGAAGTTTGAATACACTATGCATGAGACTAGAGAAATCTTCATTAGATAAGTTCTTGATAGAACATATGAGCAAATATAGAGCAATTTCCTTTCAATTTCACGAGAATAAGCTATAGGTTGGCTTATAAACATTTTGAATGCTTTGATAATAGCAACATTCCTAAGAGCGAAAGAGTGAAGCAAACTTTTCACACTTTTTTATCACAAGAAACATTAGGAAGTTGGAGATTATATGGCAGGAAATTACCCCAAGTACTTTTTCCAGCATTGACTCATCTACTACCAAAGGTGAGGCAATGTTTAATGCGCTAGATATTTCATGGTTGTTTTCACCTATTGGTATGACTTCCATTTCCACTTCGCCTCCACCAGCAAGTCTATTTTCCACCAATGGTGATGCCAGCCGGTGCATGTCCTGATTTAATGGAACAACTTGTTCTTGCTCCGCAACTTTCACAGCTGCTGCCCGAGCCAAGGCAGCCAAGTTTCTCTCAAGATTCCTGACGCCAGCCTCTCTAGTGTATCTCTGAATGATAAGTGTAACCACAGCCTGCCAAATAACAAGCAAAGGAATTTTTACACATTCATTAAATACATCAAAAAGAAACGAATGTGTAAATAGGCAAACACACTACAGAATACACAAACAAACAAATGCACTTTTGTCAGGTTTTCTATCCTTAATCTCTTTACCGCTCCAATGGGATCCACTTGGATAGTTCCCTCTCAATTGGCTTATGTTCTTCAGCAGATTGTTGAGCACTTTTCACTACATGTCTTTGCTCATTTTACTCATCTCTCTTCCGTTGTCTAAATTACAGCCTAGATACTAACTGCTGTGATTAATAAGGATCATATTCAACAAACAGAAGAAGTCCAAATGTAATTGCATTTCAATTTTTCAAGAACTAGTTAAATAATCAAGAGAAGCACCAGTAAGTGCTGTGATTTGAGGATCTTATTCAACAAATGGTAACTGATGCATTTAAATACTAATTAAATGTTCGCAAGAAGCACCATTAATTCAGACGGTAATTTTACATAAATGACTATTATTCAATGAGCTTAGCTTTGAATCCAGAATATGAAACTTGTTGCCTATGTAGGTCTAAAGTTTCTGAATTCTTCACACGCAGGTTCTCCATCAAGGAAAGCCAAGATCCATTTGCATAATGTACTGTCCCAGAAAAGGACGTGCCAGTCATCATCACTAGATACAATTTGAAAAATAGAGACAACAAATCCCCAAGAGATCATTCCACAGTATCGCAAAGCAACATAGGCTATCATCAAATGCCCATCCTTGTCAAAACCTAGCCAAAGGTCTTCTCTTGCAACTACCCTAATTAACTTAAATGCAGGAAAGCTGCTATAATAGAAGTGCAGAAATATCACAATAATCCCCTCTTTTCAGAAAAAAGTAAAGTAAATGAAGTGAGACATTCGACTGAAATCAAGAAATGAAGATAAGCATCTGTATTTCAAGAGAACATGTGAAACTCATAAAAAAAATATATAGACCATCCAACTCTAAAAGCATCATAATTCTATTCCATGACAGGCCACATGCCAGATTGAGTACCTCGGGGATTTGAAGGAATTCAGAGCTCAATCCATGCTGATCAAGAACTCGAGGAATCAAATGCTGCATGGCAATTCTCAGCTTCTCTTCAGGAGTATATCCTGGAAGCTCAATGACTTCCATCCTATCAAGCAGCGGTGGAGGTATAGGCTGCAGTCTATTTGCAGTTGCTATAAACGTCACCTTTGATAGGTCGAACGGCACATTTAAATAGCTGGGATCAATTAAGGAAACACTGATACAATGCATAAAAAGTTCGTGCAACTGAAAGACTCGCAGATCATGGTTCAAACACCCAGAAAGCATCAATAATTCCAGCTCACTATGATCTGATATAATGAAAAATTCGTATCAGAAGTTCAAAACCCTGTGCAGGAACAACTCCTAAAAATTATGTTCTGAAGTTCTCAAGAATCCAACTTAGAAGAAGGCAAAAGGAAAATAATATGTGGTCACCAAATGAATTGGAAGAGCATAGACTTAGTTAATAAGCTAACTAAAATTGCAATTACTACTAGGCAAATGAGATTTAGAGATATTGCAAGCACAGACCATAACTAAGATCCATTTATTGTACTCTGCAGCTGTAATGACAGTGGGGAAGAATCCATTGATGTAACCACTTATAGAATACAGCTCAAAGATGAATCGAATAACTTAAGTGCAGCACCAATAATGCACAACCAAAGAACACTTATCCAACGTAATGCTCATTGAAAAAAGAAAAGAAAAAAAAAACAATGGAGGATACTGATCATTGAAAGTTTTGTTCTGTTCAGGATCAAGAACCTCCAAGAGAGCCGAAGCCGGATCACCGCGAACATCAGACCCGGTCTTGTCAATCTCATCCAGCAACATGACTGGATTGCAAACAGCTACCCTCTAAAAGCCAAACAAAGAGAAAAATTATTCATAGCTTCAAAGCCAAAGCACTTACAAGCATAGCCAACCAGGCTCATTATCCAGATCACAAGGTAAGAATAGTCAAAGATATTAAAACCAATGCCAAGGTGATAGAGAGGAAATCTTTAAAGAAAGCCAACCAGCAAGCTGTCCAAAAGCGTTTTGACCACCCATAGTTTAGATGATCAATTCATACTCAATCAAACAGTGGGATTAGAAAAAAAGCAAATTGACTCGCCATTATGACTATGATCCAGTCCAGTCCTCTTATGCAAAAGAGACACTTCAAGCGAGAGACGACATTTAGTAACAGAAAACTAAGAGCAAGGAAGTATGAAGAAACCAAATGCTTGGAGCAAGTCAGCACAACTGCCATGACAAGATTTATCAGATAATAGTCACTACTACCACAAGAAAAGCAATAAATCTTCCTCACATTACTATGATTAAGGTATACTCTGGCATTTAAGCAAAGTCTCTCGCATAACTTAAACTTCTAACCTAAAGAGTCATGTCTGGAACCGATTCTGTAAAAGACTAACGCTAGTCCGCATAAAATTAAAAGATTAACATTCAAATGCATTTCATTGTTGAAATAGAGCAAATCAGCAAATCAAAACTTCCCTAAAAGCCAATGTGATATGTTAAGTTTTCCTTCCCTCGCATGAAAGGCATTAAAAGCATCTTACTGATGGATAGGTCACAAAGGAGAGAGACAAAAGTAGGGAATCTCTATAAGCAGATGGTAGACACAGTGAAGAGATATCTGATCATCAAGGACCTTCTCTAGGTGGTTCAATGGTTACATGCACAACTGCAGATCCATAAAGAATGAGCTGACAGCATAATTCTGGAACTAGACATCTGTGGACACGAAAAGTCAATTCCAATTTTTGGGGATTGAAGGAAATAGGAGATTGGATATGGGATAGAGACTCAATCTGTAAAGACAACTCACTCTTGGCTGCGTATATGGAACAAAACCATTATCATTTTTAATTGCCTAGTCCTGTGATGCAAGAAACGATTATCTCGTGCGCTGATTAAAAAACCAAACTACATTCTATCTGATACCATGTCAACGGAAGGCCTGAATCCCCATGATGAAACTTGATGTCTCTTAATAATATTTACTAAGTCGGCCAAACTCATCACAATGATGTAATATATTTTTGCATTGTCCTACATAAAACTAACAAAGGGAAGTCTCTACCTTCAATCCATCAATAAGACGCCCAGGCATGCTTCCGATATATGTCCGCCGATGCCCTCTAATATCAGCCTCGTCCTTTACACCACCAAGAGAAATTCGAATAAATTTTCTTCCCAGAGCAGCAGCAATGGATGAAGCCAAAGAAGTTTTTCCAACACCAGGTGGACCAACAAAGCACAATATTGGCCCTCTCGCATCTGGCTTAAGCTGCACTGAAGAAAAATCATAATTGAAAAATCTGATTTCAAGCTGATAAAAACTAGTTTCTGAGGTCAAGTAATAAGCCAACCTTGCGAACAGCCAGATATTCTATAATCCGCTGCTTGACCTTGACCAGGCCATAATGGTCACTATCCAGACGCTCTTTTGCAGCTTTCAAATCGAATTCATGTTCTTCAGTAGCCTTTTGCCAGGGAAGATCAGCAAGAAGCTCTAGGTAAACACGAGAGCTGTTGTATCCAGGTTGCTGTGGTTGCATTTTTTTAAGTCTCCTGGAATTTGACAAAAGAAACCAAAAAATTTCAGTTTCCAACTGTTTGTGGATTTTAAAGCATTGAATATATGCAGAATCAGCAACCTGAAGATGCCAGACAACTGACTTCTCAGTCCTAAAATGGTACAAGTTCACAAGGACAAGAGAAGCAATTAAACTGTAGCCCTAATAAGGAAGCACATTAACTTCAAAGTTATCATGAAAGCCTCTTGACTAGGTCTGAGAATAGTTCAAAATAAGCCTTACGATAAATAGGAGAAGCAAGTACCATAGAGACAAACTTCCATCTTGTATCCAAAGAAAAGTACTAGCTATAGCCAGATGATGGCAAGCATGCATTTTCATCATCAACATCCATTCAGAAGTTTTAAGAGCATTTAGTGTCTCATCAAATTGACCCATACCTCAACTCTCTTTGCGCATGCTTCCAAATATTGGAAGGCATCCCGGCACTTTGCATTTTACCTTCTAAAGCAGCTAAATCATCCTCATCATCATCATTGTCACCAAGTTCCTCTTTGATTGCCCTCATCTGTAAACACATCACGTGAAGAGGACAGTTGCTGAATCAAATTGCTATAATGTGAATATTATGGTTCCCTTGAATAAGACTATACAGACATCTATACCAAGAAACAAAAGAGGGTCATTGAATAAAAGACTTGCCACATCAAATATCTTACTAATAAAGAATTTTTCAAACAACTTCTCCATTTAAGTTTCCTTGTTATCAAGGATTAATTCAAAAGACACTACTATCCATGCCTTACTCATCTAAATTAAGTTGACCATAGATAACTCTCCCCCCCTCTCCTCTCTTCTTGATGGCATTATTAATTGCTTCCATCAGAAAAGAATACTTGACTCAACATTTCTAACTGGGCCGAGAAGATCAATACCGATACGAACAAAACATCCTTTTAGAAATATCAGAAACATAATCATCCAAGTATTCATCGATTGCTTCATCTTGAGTGTAGTACATGATAATTCAAAAACGTGGCATTCAATAAACTTATATATTGCTGTCTATATGTTGTTGTATTAAACAAAATAATTAGCATATTGTCCTATTCATTTGTTAGTTTCACTGTATCTCCAACTTTGGCTTTGCTATTTCTAATCGTACTACTGGAATTTTTCAGTTTTGTTTGACCAGGATAACCCCTGACATATGCCCAATCAACAGAGTATAAGATTGACAGCAAAGACTGGAAAAAAAGCTGAGCCAATGTTGAAGGTAAGATTGGAGCTGATTTAAGGATCAATAAAATCACCTGTTGACGTAAAAGAAATTCCTTCTGGGATTTTGATAACTGTCCCTCGACCTTTTGTGTGATCTTCTCTGCCACACGTATTGACTGTTGCATGAGCATACCAATGCATCATCCATCAAGACAAGATAATGCTGGCACAAGCTACAAAATAATCAAAACAATACCTGCAAGTGCCTATCAACTAACTCTGTTGCTTTTGACAGGCGTACTTTCAGATCAACTGAATCCAACATGCATAACTGTTCTTCGAAACTTATTTCAAAGCTAGCAACAAATATATCTGCCAATTTGTGTATCGGAACTGTCTCCAATAGAACTTTTGTTCTTCCACCTGCTTTTTGTTTCTATAGGCAAAAACAAGAATCAAAGCTTGATCGTTATGCACCAAGGCCACAACCAAATGCCAAACATCATGTCTACTTGCCAAATGATTAAAAGCATAATGCATTTGAAACCAAGCTCTAGAAGCATGTGGGATGACAGCATGTATATGCTAGGCTTTAAATGGTTGTAAACAGATTCCATAGTTTGGTCATATGGCACTCGAGGAAGCAAGAAAGCCCCTGGGCATATTGAGTTATCTCCTCATCTTCCTATTGTCAAGTCACAGCTTACTCATTTATGCTTTATTTTGACTCGCCTGAACTCAGTCTGTGAATTTTGTGCCAATCTGAGTCAGACTACTAGGAGCCATGCATGCATTGAGGACCTCCGTGGTACTTCAAAAGGCTCATAATGCATGTACAGGTCTCAAAACTGCTTGTCCATATTTTGTCATGCTATAGGTCATGATAAATAATTGAGTACTCAAAAGGGCTTTATCTACCACTACAAATGGCACTAATGTGTCAGACCAAATTTTCACTAGATTCAACTGTGCACATGCAGAATCAACATACCATAAAAGTTTACTGGCAGTATTACCTCGATGATAAGTTAAGATGAATAATGCTAGAGATACAGCTAAATGTTAAAGAAATGATTTACAAAGTAATGAGGCAGAATTTTGGTGGGTACTGAATATGGGTCCTCGTTGAAGTGTCCACTTACAACATGCGATGCAACTTTATAAACCAGTCTTAGTATCCTTTGCATTTCTATATTAACAAAATTCAAAAGAGAGTGGATCAACTACGCTAATCAAATGTAACTAATAAAATCCATTACCTACTAAAGGCACAATTAATGAGGACAAACGTTGCTCAATAACACAAATTTATAAAAAATAAAAAATAAAAAAATAAAAACACTATCATGTTTAGCTCCTGAAGGAAATCTATCATATTTTTACCTGCTCTAGTAGAGAAATAAGCTCCATTGCAGTGGCTTTGAAACGGCGAGACAATGCTATAAAATCTGGATCTTGCTCCACATGTTCCATCTCTAATAGATTGAAGACATATACAATACTCAGCATATTGATGGAGAACACCAAGTACATTAGCAGAATTCAAATCAATTTGACTCAACAATTCCCTCAATTTTGTTCTGGTTTGGATTCAGTTCAGGAAAGTGTTGATCTGAGATCTCTCTTCTATTTTACATAATATTGCATGTAAATTTCCTGTAATAAGTGTGTGATAGAAAAATCACCAGCTTTTGTCATCTCCAAAGGTGTTATCCTTGCAATATAATATGTTCCTCTAGTGCCCAGCTCTTGAACACTAAATCTGCATAGACCCTCGAGGACAACCATATATGTGACCCTGCCACTTGGTTTCTCCACTCCTCTTGACAAATGTAGAGCCCGAGCAGCAACTCCTCTAATTTTGGAATCAAAGATAAGCATAAAGATCTCACCAAGTGAACGATTTATATAGGGGAAGGAAACGCAGCATCGACTCATAATGTAAATTCTGAAAATTCTGAAAGGCATAACAGGACACCGAAATTTCGACGAGTTATTACGGGAAGTGCACGGTAAATGTACCTGGCATGCCAATGAATAACTTCCTGTGGGTTTTTCCCATTTAACTTGTGAGAATCTGTTGAGCTAGCTTGAGTTTTAGAGCTACGTTCAGTTAAATCGGTTCCCACACCTGAATGACATGAAGGTTCACTTTCCTTAAACCATAAAATCAATATCAGCAATAGTAGACACTAATTGCACCAAAATGGAAGCAAAATGAGCACCATGAGATATCACAGGGCTAACAGACGGCGTCTCTTCAGCATCTCGCACAGGCAAAATGCCAATCAAACCCTTCTCCTCCTTCTGCCACAATTCCTGCTCCACCAGCTTCACACTGCAAAACCAACAAACGTTCAAGCGCTTCATAACCATGAAATCACTTCATGATTAACTGTGAACACTCAATTAGCACCAGAGTCTATAGAAATGTCAATTGCTCAGACAAAAGTAACTGTCCTGAGCTTCAATTTTCACCCCAAAAAGAATATGCCTTTCTTGGGCCATTGGATGTTGGTTTCATTCAATCGAGAAAGAGAAAGATAACTGTCTCGAACTCTCGACTCTACAGTGTCCGAACTCAAGATCACCAAACAACTGACATGGAAAACATCTTAAGTCCATAACGCACAATTTCTGCGAGAAACTAGTAGGGATCCCATAATATTTATGTGTCGCTGCATCGACAGTCTTCCTTTGGTTTTCACACCTAGGATGGTGGGTTCTCAGAGTGGATGTAACGTCCCTGATTCTCAGCTCAGCAAAATATCCACAGATTCCAATTTCAATATACCAAACGCATATAACATAAAAGCCATCCTTAATCGCCATCCTTTCCAGCACAAACTCATGACAGCAGAAACTTGCACATGAAGAGACGGTGAAGAGACGGTGTACGTAAATTAAATTAATTGAAACAAAATCTCAAAGATAGAGAGACTGTAAGACTCTTGAACGTGAAGAACCGATAAGGAGGCAAAACAAATTGATGTAAAATTAGACGAACAGAAGGCGCTTCGGTCGACTCTGTTTTTCACGCCGGAGAGCAAATGTCGTGCCAACGGGAATACGTCTCGAGTCCAGAATTCTCAGCTCAACAAGGTACGTCGCCGTCGAGCTGCGGCGATCCTAAGGCACTCGAGGCCGCTATTCCGACCGATCACGAAATCAACGAAATTTCCAGTTTCAACGCGCCGCCGCCGCCGCCGCCGCCGCCGGCCGTACCGCCGCAATATCAAGGGAAGCACAAACTCGACCGCAAACCGAAAGCGATCGGCACGACGAGACAAAGAAAAAAAAGGAGGAGAAGAGAGATTGACGACGGCGAGGAGGAGGAGGAGGAGGAGCGGGGGGCGCGGTTACCTGCTCGGTGAGGTGCATCGAATGCGGATGATGGCGCCGGGGAGGAGGACCTTGTTCCTGAACGGGAGGATCGCGAGCCGGCTCGGGAGCTCCACCGATTCCACCATGCTCGGAGGCGCGTCGCGTGGCTCCGGCCGCCGTAACGGAATCCAACCGCCGCGCGCGAGAGAGAGAGAGAGGGGAGGGAGGGAGGGAGGGAGGAGGGGTCTGGTTGTTGGTGGTGCGAGGAATGGAGAGGGAGAGCGCAATAAAGGGCGAGCGATGACGGCTTTCTGTTCGTCGTTCTCCCTTCCGCTGCCGTAATTTTCTTTTTTTCTTTTTAATTTTATTTTCATCCTTTTTGTTTTTTGCACGTGATTATTTTTATATAAAATCATTCGAGGGAGCGAAGCCACCCCCGCTCGGGGCCCCTCCTTCTTGTGCGTGTGAATTTAATAAAACGCCCCCGGTCGATTATGACAAATACTCCGTTATCCTCGTGCGATCGAAGAGTACATCCTTTGATAAGTAGGAATCGCACCTATCACCATGACCATCGTTTTTCGGCTTTTCGTTTACGAAAAATAATTTCATGAAAAACGTTTTTCTAATTATCCTATTGTTTGTTTACGTAAAAATAAATTCTTTTGAAAAATATTTTCCATAAAAAGAAAAAAATATTTTAAATTAAGGAAAAATGTTTTTCACTTTTGAAAAGTGAAAAACATTTTCCTCACTTGATCTCTCTTATCTCACATCTCTATAAATCATCATTTCCTCCTCCTTTCTTCTTCTTTTTTTTTCTTGTTTTATTCAAATTATTTTTAAATTTAATTTTCTTTTTTAATTCGAATTATTTTTTATTTCCTTTTCTTTTTTTTTTTTTTTTTTCTTTCGTTTTCTTTTCTTTGTTTCTCATCTCCTTTTCTTTTTAATTCGTCGGCCGTCACCAGGTAAACCTCAGCTCTTCCATCTCAAGCTCGCGCTCGTCAATCTGGCAAGCCTTAAGCTTGACGCTCGCGCTCGTTGATTTGGCGAGCCTTGAGCTTTGACGCTCGCGCCAATCTGGGAACAAAAAATATTTTCCTTACCGAAATCGGAAAATATTTTCGGAAACACTTTCAAGTTTTAACCGAATACTTAGAAAATATTATCATTTTCCTAGAAAATGACTTTTGGAAAAATATTTTCCGCGAAACAAACGGATCTTTAGAGCACATTTTCATGTCAAATTTTAATCAACTGAGTTAATTCTACCGCTTCTTCAAGGGATGAGTTACTTGCAAATCATAATATTAACGGTCTTGTATATCTTTTAAATTCAATCGGGAATAAAAACTGCCGCCGCCGATCACCTATTAAAAGATTACATCTCGATAAACGTTCGTGTTCTTAATATGATCATTCCATTGAATAGAAAAAGCAGATGAGGTACAGCCGGTGCTTCCTTGTCATTGGAATTTCACACAAAATTAATGTCGTCCAAATTACCATTTTGCATCCATAGGAAAGAAGCTGTTTTTCTTTTTTAAGAATAAGTGGATGGGAAGGATGACCGACACAAATATCCTTATAGGTGATTTTACAAGGGGTACATATCCGTTACTAAATGTTTTATTTGAGTCATCACTACTCGGTCAATTCATCAATGTACAAATCATAAAATCTTTCCATGTCGACTAAGAAATACACAAAGGCACCATCTAAAGATTCGCTCCCTATATGTTGCCAATTCATGACTTCACGAACAAGTTGTGATCATTTTCTTCATCGATAATTGAAATGAAGTGTGATGAGAGATACATTGCACACGGTACTAATTTCAAAAAATGTGGAGTTTTACTTAAATAATTCAGATGCATGAAATCCGATGTATCTGGCTAATTGATATCGATGGATTTTACGCGAAAGTGATGTGATTAATTGATGTTACTGGATTTCACGCGGGATCATAAAATCAAGCGCTGAAATTCATTGGTCTCACATGTAATTTCCGAGGATTTGTTGAGAAATTCAAGCTTTCATGACGGGGGGCCCGGATAGAAAAGACTTGAGTTCAAAAGCTGTGGAGCCAATGGATCTTACGGATAAGGTGGTGGCGCAACGCGTCTTGACCCTTGGACCCTTTTCGGGGACTAGGGGGGCATGAGTTCTCGGATCACTTTTCCTCTTTTCTTTTTCTTTTTTTTTTCTTTTTCTTTTTATGTGTTTTTTTAATTTATGTGGCAAATGTGAATGAATGACTTCTTTAAGACACTAGTAAATAATAAAATATATAAGTAAACGAACCCAGGTCGTCTCTCCATCCTATTCATGTCCCATAAAACACGTAAAACCTCTATCTTTTTATATATTTAAACCAAAAAAAAACAACATGAAGAGTTATCTTTAACGAAGTACTTTTTAACTTTTCATGTTACACTAGGCCATTGTGTTGCACAATTTATAATAAGTACATAATAATATGTTCAAACTCAAACATCCATGTGAAAATTTGAACATTTAAATACATCACGGTAACTTTTAAAAATAAGTCTATCACTTTTATATAATGTTGATAAAGAATATCATATCCACGAAAAAAAATCATATAGAACTTAGTCACGACTCCTTAGGGTCTGTCTGATAACCATCACAATAGTGTCAGATTCTGATTTTTTGTTTTTGGAAGTAGTTTTGGAACATAATCGTGTTTAATAAAAATTTTGTTCTAAGGAACAAATTTCTAATTTTTGTCTTTGAAGTAGATTTGGAATAAAATCAATAATGGAAAAAAAAAGTTGATTATTGTTTCCGGAAACAAATCTAAGAATTAAGTCATTTTCTTCCTCTTCTTTCTTTTACTTCTTCTTCAACTACCGCCACCATTGTGGTTACTGTCCGCCGCCCACCGTTGCCGATCGCCGACAACCGGTTTGGCGAGCTCGCCGAAGGCAAGCCTAGCCACCGGCAAGGCTCAATCGACAAGGGCCGGCGACGCTCCGGTGAGGTCGCTGACCCTCATTTGGCCAATCGCCAGATCGGCGACCAGCCACTTGAAGAAGAAGAATAGGAGAGAGAAAGGAAAAAAAGAAAATAAAAGGAAAATAAAAAAGTAAAAAAAATATCTAAAAATTAAAAGAAAATGATTTGGAATAGAAATTTTGAGCACGATCCAAATGCAATTCTATTATAAAATAAAAAATCTTGGATAGTTACCAAACGGTTTAAATTGCTTAGAAATTGCTCTCGGGAACAAAATAAAAAATAATCATTTATGATCAGAAATTGTTCCCAGAAACAAAATCGTTACCAAACACGCATTTATTGTTTTAATTTTATGAGCATGTGCGACCATAAATTTAGCTTAGTGCTTTTACTTCTTTATGAAGCCGAAAGACTACCCATTGCCAATTAGTTAACTTGCTTTCAAATGCGTTTACTTTTTTGACGTGGACACACATTTGATTGACAAAATTGGAATTATATATCTTCATAAAAAGAGAGTTGTAATACATCAGCAGACCTCGGTTGTGGTTTCATCAATTTTGAGTTTTCGAATAATATGCAAATACAACTCGATTTTTGTCGTTCGAAATGACAGTAATATATGTATGACGTTCGAAATAACATAGTGATATATATATATATATATATGAAATTTCGAATTTATCAAAATCGTTGGCATTGATCGCTCCTCTCTCCCTCAACATTAAAAGAAAAATCTTAAAAGTTCGAGAGTTCAAACATAAACTCAGAGACGGAAGTGAGCGACAAGGTTCCTGAATTCATGAGCTCTATCTTATTGTAGGATAAAAATAGACTAACCTATGTATCTAATATAAATTCTTAAATCACCCTTTTTTTTCCAACGCCCCCCTCCCTTCCATAAATAGCCACTCATTTTCGTTCTCCTTTTTAAGGTATTAGATTTCCTATGCCATCTGTACCTTCAAATGCATAACTACTCATTTTTCGTCCGTATTTACCAAATCATGCACACGAGCTAACATATATATATGAAATAAAGAAAAAAAATTACAAAATAGCGAGTGGGAGGGCCGGCACGTCGGCGTGGAGGTGTGGGGCCCTGGGGATATGCCTGACACGTGGTGGATGTGGATAGGGAAAGGGTGGTCGTGGCGGGTTCGGTCGCGCTGGAGTCAATGCCGACCATTAGGTTCGGATGGGAACGGGTCGAGAGCTTCGCGATTCCCCATAGCTGTCCTTCGCATCCGTCGGATTCAAATCATTTGCTCCCGGCGTCACCGGCGGGTCGAGTTGCCGGGTCTCGCACGCGGGCGTATCTCGTACGTGCGCATCGGGACAACATCAATCATTGACGAGCGCGAAGCTTCCCAGAAGGTCGTCCCACGTTGAGATTTATGAGAACTTGACGAAGTTACTTCTCTTGTTTGAAATGAACACCGAGTACGGGCATTTTGAAAACGAATCTCGAGATGGAAAAAAATGGAGGAAAATACCAAAGCGATAAGTATCCTGCATTGACTTAGGAAAAAGTACATCTATTTCAAATTTTCTACATTGACTTTAAAAAAACGTGTATTTCATTTAACAAGATTATCACGTTCTTTTCAAAACTACTTTACATCGTATTTTCACACCTACTTACATCTAAATTCTAATCAACGAGACACAAATTCTTATTTTTTCTTGAGCTACTTGCTTTTTCAGCCCCTCAAAGCCCAAAGCTCAATGCTCAATGTCATCTTTGATTCTTTTATTCACACGCACCACCGCATTTGGGCCCTCAATCCAAGGTCACTCCTGGCGTCCCAACCTTAGATCGAGGCAATGGCTATCCCCGCTGAGGCTAGCCATTGCTTGCGAGAGAGAAACTACAGAGATAGTGAGTTATTTCAATAGATAATTTCGAAAAAAAATAGAAAATCCCATCATGACACATGAGAAGGCAATCAAGCAAAAATCTACCCTTCATATACTTGATTGGCTAACACATTCTAGAAAAAATTTAAATATTTTTTCAGAGCAATATTAGAGCATAACATTCAATGTGCGGAAATGAATCTATGAAAAGTATCCCCCATCTCATCATCTTCATTTCTAATTTCAAGTGCTTTCGAGACATAGTATAGCGTCGGCTCACGCAAAAAGTAATTTTCCATTCTTGAAACATTTGTGGTGTCTTTCCCTTATCAAATGTAAGAAGGCATTAGCAATGAATGCACAAGATCCGTTTCACATCTAGGTATCGAGATATTTTCGTGCAATTACGCAATTAATGTCCAGAGATAATTACTTGACGATGGATTAGAAATTTCAGCGTGTCGACCGCTTACGTAGATAGCGCTGACATCGGCCTCGTGTTGTCACCGTCCTTCGTCACCGCCGGGTCCACCCAAGCGCAAGGACGACGATCGGCAGATGGGCGCTGCCGAAGATTGCTAGAAGTGCACGTCTCTGCTCTCTCGAAATTCGTATCGCTGTACGGCCGAACAAATTTCGATCGATCCCACACAGTCGCTTTAGCAAATGGATGGTAAGGTGCACTTATCTTGGCACGCGATTGTTTGTCGGGACGGAAGAAGCGCAACCAAGACCGCCTTGCATTGACTGGAACATCGAGAGCAAGAAGCAGCCATCGGCACCGGCGAGAACGAGGGAAGAATGGTATACGTTCCAAGGCTTTGACGGTGAAGTCGTAGGGGGTAAAATGCTGAATTTTGGGAGGATTGATGAAGGAAAAAAAGTTTAGTGGAGTAATTCATAGCATATTGTTTCCTTTTCTCTTCTCAATAACGTGTTATTAAATCTCATCCGATGTGTTTATTTTTGCATTATTGGCATCAATAAACACGATCATTAATCTGAGAACTAAAGATTGAATAAGTTCATGGAATTCTCAATACATATTCTCATAAATAAAATGTTTGCTTGTTTTATTGACCTCGCCATAAGAACATAAATGGCGCTAATAGTAATTGTCGATTATGTTGATGATACTCGTATTTTGTCGACACTTCAAAAATTTAGATGGATATAGTTTGGCTTTTTATTGGATGATAGTTTATTCCATATCAACACAAGGGTTAAAAAAAAAACTATGGAGGCCAGCACCACCAATCAAGACAAAAGAAAAATCAAAATAAGAAGAATCGTTTCTCAATCTACACCATACAGGAATTGATCAAACAAAGACAACCGATGCATCATGGCTTTGGAACTTAGTTCTTTCTAGACCGCTATCCTCCCTCTTCTTCCCCAGGGCCAAGCGCAAAAAGGAAAATGCCAAATGTAAGGATGATTCTAGTCAAAACCTAAATGCCAACGAGTCTTGTCTTTGTTAGAACTTTACCTACTCCCTAATCGGATTCCTAAACTACAGAGGCACAGGACTAGAAAAACATCATCTCCCCATTCCACGTTCACATAATTGACAACGGGAGAGAAAATGTGGGCGCGGGAGAGTTGGTTTATCATCATTAATCTACATTATCTTTGCTTCCCAGTTTTCAAAGTAGAGAGTTAAGCGATGCCCGCGTTCACATTTCGTTCGCAATAAACAAAAGCAGCTAGTAACAACGGAAGACCATAATTAATTGACCATTGCAATAGCAAATATTCACATGACATTTGTCAGTGCGTCACCGTTGATAGCTACATGAAAAATTAGCAATCAATCCCTATTCAATTTATAGGAGGTTTGATTTTACCTTCTACGATTGACCAAGACTTGCAACTTGTCCAACTTAAGAATGCGAATCCAAGAACAAGATCAAATCAATCGTCAAGACTATGATTGAAATAGAAAGGAGAGGAGGAAATCAAGAAAAGCCTAATTGGAAGGGAAGATGCACATTGTGGGTTGGACTCTTTGATTTGATAAGACAATCGTACCGTGTCAAGCCCGGCCAAGCCAAGATGTATTGACCATGCCTTGTTGCATACTTACTTCGCCCATGATTCCTTTTCAAGTATTGTACTCTCTTGCGTTGTAAGGGTGCCTCGGCATTGAAATGTCTATGTTGACGCCCAAAAATGCCCGATATTTAGTTATTATCAATATTCGATAATTGTTTGAAAGTAACAAAAATAGACTAAACAATCTCATATATAACTATTAAAATTAACAAAGAAAAAAGGAAAAGAGAGGAGAATATGCTATCCATACATATTTGATCATCTGAGGAGGAGGTCAATTTAATGGATTGAGGATTAGTCAATATTATATGGAGATGATTGATTCAGAAGATTGCATCTAAGGCTCAGGCACGTGTAAATTCATTGAGGAGATCGTGGAGAATAGTTAGGTGAAAATAGAAAATGAGATTGTTATTTTGGAAGGAATTGACAATGTGGGAAAAAAACAATTCCTTGGAGATAAGGCAGCTATTTTGAAGGGAATTGACGGCGTGGGAAAAAAACAACTAATTGGAGATAAGGCTATTATTTTGAAGGAAATTGACAACATGGGAATATGGGACCATTATTTTCAGAAGCGTCAAACTATAATTCAACCACAAAGAAACTGCTCCAAGACGGTTATGATAGAAGGTATAAACATCAAGTTCTATCAATTGGAAGAGACCCCTCTCGATAATCAAAATGTAATCTTTTATTCTCTTTACTTTCTTGCACTTTATTTTTCCTTAGTTATAGTTTTCCGATTCATGCCGTCGATTAAATTTCAACACGTATCTTTATCCTGATGTTTCGTTGTCAATTCAATTTTGGCATGCATCTCTATCACCGTCAATTAAATTCTGGTGTTATATCTTTCCACATTCTCAATCTTTGTAATCGATTAAATTCCAACATAATTCGTACACATGTATTGCTATGGAAATGGTTGTTTTTTTAAGCCTTGTTGTTGATTGAATTATGACACGGTTTGTATGTACAATTTCGTTCAAAACTCAAAATAAAGGTTTGTAATTATTTCTTCTTTGCTTGGATATTTCCTATCAAGAGTCACCGTAGAACTTGTCTCGTCTCCTCTCATCAAAAGCTGAAGAACAGCTTTCGAAAAAGATGTTTCGTCGTGAATTAGATTCTGGCGAAACAATCTGCATGTACCTTTTCTATCGCAAGGTGCCAATTGAATCAAAGCGTTTTCGCACTATAACATTTAGAAAGACGAAGCGATGCTTACTAAAAGTTTGAGATCGAATGGCGTTGAAGAAGATGGATCAACCTCGGTTCACATTTTTTCTCATTGGGCTATGAAAGTGTTCGTAATTTGGATCAAAGCAAAAGCGACAAATAAGGTACGGCCCATCGAGAATTGGACTTAGTGAGTTTGGTCTTTATGTGATACCGTTCATTGGATCATGGGCCATTAGCCCATTGCGAAGGATTGGCACCATTGGACGTAGAATCAAATAGCGGGTCACGTCAAATTTGAGCATGGGACCCATCACATTCAGAAAGTTGCGCCAATTCATGCAATGAATTTTCCTCTTCCACACCATCTCATACATTAACAATATCCCTTTGCAATCATATAGGTCTATTTATCGCGCATCTTGTTTAAATTTTTAATTCTTTTGAGTTGAGTTGAGCATGACATCGATACAAAGAGCGTGGTTTTGCTACAAATGCAATTCTTTTGTGTCCACAGATAACTCCAAAGTCTTGATCATCTTCAAGTATGATCATATCACAGACCTACCAAAATAGGCCATATATTCATTTTGAACTCGTATTTGATGAGCTAAGATGTTATATAAGTTAGTAATATTCAATAAATGGGTCGTAAAAAGGGTTTAGATTGGTAAAATCCAAAATAAAATGAGTGTTAAATGGTCAATAACTTATTTATATCCAACTTACCTCTATGACTATTTCTTCACACTCTCAATTTCACTCGATCTTGCGCTCATTTACTTTGCCCTTTCATCTCAGTTTGGATATAATTTTTCCTAGATTGGATTAAATATTAAAGTGTTTAAACAATATGGTTAAAATTGGCTATAGTTTGGACATGAATTGGATCATATATAAGTTACTAGATTTGTATTGCATCGAACTTGATCAAAACTAGTTAAATGTATCAGTTTGGATCAAGTCATTTTCAATTTGATCTGATTCACCAATCTAATCATACATGATCATAAATGCTAATCAATCCATCACTCGTACTACCTTGGATGCCGACTAAGGTGAACAAATTCTTCTTTTGTTTCTTTTATTTATTTATTTTTACATTTTTGCCATAGGTAGCGTTGGCCACTTGCATATAGACGGCAATCATCAGCACAAAGGCATGCATTCCGAGTTAGGCAGGCAGCCGAAAGCTTCAAGTTCATTTAATCCATTCAAAAGAAAATTTTAGACTTTTAGCTGGTAACGATAGAAGAAACGAAAATGAAATTGTCTTGGACAGAAGAATCTGGTGCATAAAACGACATTAGTGATGAACATAGATAGCTACGCATCGGGATGAATTTGAAGTGGGACGATGGCGACCCCATTACATTTAGCTACTTATCATAGCTCGACAAATTCCTCACGTTAATGTCGTGGCTTCGAATTTTGATTTTCTTGCAAGGGTTGTTTCTAGCGTTGTTGCAGGGTCTAGAATGGCCAACGAACAGGGGCTGGGCTTGCATTTTTTTGTCTATTATAGCTAGCTAGGATAGCCGGAATAATTCATTTATTATCTTTTCACGCAAAAAAAAAAACATATATTTTAAATGGCGAGGAACGTGTGTACGAAGGACCTGCTTCAATCTAAAACTTCTTCCTTTACGATTCAAGGGCTAGGACATGAAAACCCGATTAGCGATGAAGGAGACCCAATGTAAAAAATCTTTAAATGTCTCTCTCTAGGAAAAGTTTGGTTCGAATATCGGATCATATTAATAAATATAATACATATTTACACGTGCTTGCACGCTTCCAAATATATACAAAACCAATAAGTTTGGCATGTTCTATCTACCATTCCTTATGTTTTATAATTAAAATATTCAGAAATATATACCTGCACAAAACTAATCAAAACTTCTTCCTTCACAATTCAAGGGCACGGACATGAAGACGAGATTAGCAATGAAGGAGACCCAACGTAGATTTTCAGGAAAAATTATATTGCAATAAAAAGCCCCAAAATCTTAAATATTGGAAAGAATTTACAAAGATAATATATATTTACAAGTGGCCGCATACGCCCAGATATATACAAAACCAGAGGATCGGCACGTTCTATCTATCCTTCGTTATGTTTTTATAAGTTAAATATTCAGTAACATATGTATTTTGCCTCCACAAGACTAATCAAACGCTACGAGCCACCAGATGAGACGGGGCTGACAAAGTGGAAAGAGAAGGGAAGAGGGCGGTGGAAAACAATAATATATCTGGCCAATTCAAACGCGAATCATGAAAATTATGTCATTACACACCTACCTCTCCGCCACCCGTTACTATCGTTTTAAATGACCATCCAGCAAAAACCAGTGGGAGAAACAAAGCGAAAAGACGGAGGTGAAAAAGGGGAGGAGGAGGAGACGAGGAGGAGAGCGCGTCTGAATCAAATCGATGCGGTTTGGTCCCACCTGCTTCCAGAGATATGCTCGGATAACTTGGTTCCATCGCCTCCCCTTTATTCCAAGTTAAGAGTTTTTGGTTCACTGATTTAACTTCTACGCTAGTGTAACTAGGGTTAAGTACGGGTTTAATTCTTCAAACTTCGATGTAAGTGCGATTTGGTATTCTGACTTTTGCGTTTTGCGAATGAGTCAGCTAAATTGTGCTTTGTTGATTCAAATCTTCTGACATTCTTGACCTAGACCATCAAGTGCTTCTTTTACCCGCAGCAACTTGGGGTTTCTTTCTTCTTATTTTTTACAATTAGTTTTTCGCTAATTTGGCACTACATTAGCATCATGTAACATATTTTACCGCAATGACAATGCTGCATCATTAATTAATTTCACTATTTAATGAGAGAGGTGGACTGAATGATTGCACTGCAGAAATTGGGAAATTTATAGAACTTGACCGTAATGTACAAAAATACAAAGAGAGCGTTTGATTGAACAAAATGTACGTTGGACTGCTTTTTATGACAGGTGGTAGACTTTTGCTACCAGCAACAAAGTCTAGAGTCCATCATCGATGACTAGAGGTAGATTGCCCCGCTAATGCAAAACCGCCTCGCCTCGCCTCGCCCCACCCAACACATGGTGGTGCCAAGAAAGTTTTCATCTCATAGGATGGAGATAGGGGATGTGATCCTCACTCCCGAACACGTCGTGTCCATCCCTAAGAAAAATGGCTCCATCCTGCTTAGGGCAAAACGTGGGAAAATTGTTTAGATAGTCATAGAATTATTACATTTTTGTCACTTTAATTTTAATCTTTTAATTTTATCATTTGAGTCTTAAACCTTTTTAACTTTTGCCAATTGATCTAGCTAATATTGATTGAATATATGACGTGACTAGCGTTGACGTAAATATTTTTTAATTTTTTTAATTTTTTCCTTTCTTTTTTTTCTATTCTTTTTACAAGTGGCCAGCAAGGCCAACCCTTGCCCTTGTTCGGCGTTGTTGGGCCAAAGTGACACTTGCCAGGGGTGGCTTCGCCAAATCTAGTGAGACTAGACCTTGCCAACCATCGCTAGCCACCAGCAAAGAATAGTACAAAAAAAAGGAAAAAAAGTCATAAAAATTAAAAAATTACTTAAAATGCCAATATTAGTGCTGACTATACCATGTCAGTAATTTATGATCAAAATTGATTGGATATACTTAATTGATAGAAGTTATAAAGGTTGGGGGCTCATTTGACAAAATGAAAAGGTTAATACTAAATTGTGAAAAGTGTATTGAGTATAGGATTTTTTGGACGCTTTTTTCAAACGGAACATTCAATACCATCGATGCATCGCATTAGAAACGTGCCATTGATTAGGCCAAGGTATGCAAGCGGGCCCATCCAATTTTCTTGGTACGAAAAAACCCTCCCTCTCCAGCTGTCTTTTGGGCAACTTCAACTCCCCCCCCCCACCCCCCCCGGTCCATCATTTCTCGTTCTCTCTCTAATTTTTCTTTTCTTTATTTTATTTTTGCTGACACCATTAAAATGATACGTGTCGGTGTGCGGTGTGCATCATCAGTTGTGTCATCTAAGCAATCCGATAGGAGTGAGTGAGAAAAGAAGAAAATCCGGGATGAAATGGGAGAACAAAATGTGCTATAATGATGCATGAGAAGACTAGTTCCGAATTTACAGTTCTTCTACTATATAATGACATAAAGAAAATTGCACAAAACATAAATGGTAAGAAAGAAAAAACATGATGTCACTAAAGGAAAGATAAATAATAATGTTTAACGTCAACGATCTTCTCATTTTTTTTACATCCTAATGGTAACACAAGTCTTATCAAGATAGTATTATAATTAATTATTACCTAGTTCTTAATCGATTTTATGTCATATAGATTCACAAGTCATGTCTTTTGAGATTGACCTGATTTATCAATTTATTTTACAATTATAATCACGATGTAGCTTTGATAATCAAGGCTCTATGGTATATAGAATAATGGGATTCCTAGAAGAAAGTCTTATGTCCTGTATGTTTCTCTCTCGGCCTTGCTTGCTTATAAGAGCAAAGTGCGATCTAAGGTATGCTTTACAGCTTAGTGATGGACAGATGCCTGCCAAATGATGAACTTTTTCTACTTCACCGCTGTAAATTCAATGAAAGAGATGCATATTTGAAGCTCTTTTTCCTCTTTACCGACGTATATATATAAGAAGCTTTTGACTCGGTAAGAAAGATAAACTTTGCGGGCAATTGAATAGTGTAGTTATGACAAGTTTTTGGCGAGCAGATCTTGACATCTCCACATATGAGAAACGTACATCATCAGCTGTTGTAGCAGGAATGACTGAATATACAATTTGAAGTTAGGTGAGGGAAATGAGGGGAGCAGCTTTAGTTTGAAATGGGAATATGTGCCAAATCAATTAAGTGCAAAGATGAGGAAAGCATGAAATGATATCGGCAGGGAAGTGGAGAGTCACGGGAGGGAAAGAAAGCAACGACGTGGAGGCAAAGGAAAGTAACGAAAGGACCTCGAAAAAAAGAAAACAAGAAAAGTGGGTTGAAAACAAGGTTAGCATAATGAATTCAAACCCTTTCACATGCCTCTTCTTGCATCATCGACCAATTACAAATTGCCGACTATCTCTTTCTCCGAGTCCCAACCTCAAAAGATGGCAAGATATACGCCAACCACAATAGATTTGTCAAACCTGTTCTACTTGATTTTCTTTATATTTCTATTTTGGAGAAAAGTCAATGCCCTTTTTTCATTTTTTATAATTGGGGCACAAGCATGAAAGTTTGCCATCGGAAAGCTTAGGAAACACTATACACGAACTAACACACCAATTAATTTAAGCCTTTGTCCAGTGCAAGTGGTTCTAACAAGGAACAATTTGCATGTAATTAATAGAATTTGAATAAGTGTCCTCAAATTCCGAATTTGAATATTTCTTTGATGCCACAATCATTTGTCTCCGTTTCGTCCATGATAGTCTAAACTTTTTTTTGGATTTTTTTTAATCTAAAGTCAAGCTAATTTAGTCATCTTGAGTTTAAATGAAGATGTTAGAAATAATTCAAATACTTCTCTAGGAAATGTCTAAACATCTCTAGTAGTCCCAATTCTAGGTTTTAGAAAAAGTGAATATACTCTGTATTTGTGCTCCTACACGTTAGGTGTATGGCAAAGGGACTTTCAAGACAACTTAGAATATAAAGGATTTTATCTTCAGTCGAGGTTCCTTTCGAATTCCATGGGTGCAGATCGGTAAGAGAGATCTGTAAGGATAGTTTGAATACAAAAGAGCTATATGGATAATTTTGGCATGCATTGACTGTGTTAGTCTTTTGTGCTTCAAAAGCCCTCTTTTGATAGGGGACGTATTTCTAGTATCCCCTACTTTGCATTCATCTGTTGTCTTCGTCTTGAAATCGTGACACTAGTCCACTCTAATTTAGTTCGCACTAAACTCAGTCCAGACTTCACCAAACCCTAATTAGCATCTTGAAATCTGAGCTTGACCTCCGTGCCTTTCCGCACCGTAGCCACTGTAGTGTCCGGGACGATCCACCGTGAATTCTTTGGCTAGGTAATCTCTATTGAAGCTTTATCGTTGACTCCGTATAGGGATTTCGGTAGCCAACCTATATATGAGGATCTCAAACACATCTAGAGCAAAACCCAATCAAAGCTTTTATCAACGACTCAAAATGGTACCATTGTTGCCTTAATTTGGCACATTTTCTTTGTTGCCCTTCATGAAAAATGCGATGCATGTGCATGAGAAGGAAAATTTTCTTACATGATCTAGGTGCATGCGATTCCAATGCATCTAAACTCTTAACGTTGGTGAAATTAGATTACTGTGTTTTCAACGGAGGCTTTTGTTGTCTATTTTGAGCCCAAATTTAAAGGCGGGCTGGTACCTCTTCTTTTCTTTCCATTTCTTTCCATTTACTTCTTGCGGTACAAAAAACTCGTTGTTTTCACTTAGGAATTTATATAAATTCGATAAAGAAAAAGAAGAAAAGAAAGACGTGGTGGAGGATTCCCAAGTGACAATTTTGACCGTCGGAGTTATGCTAAGCAAAACCAAACCGGGGGAGCTCACAACTGAGACGTAAGAGTAAGGCAAAGTTTCGATCAAACTTAGCCCCTTCCATGTGAATTAGTTGGTTTCTTCTACTTTCGACTTTCAAGATATTTCTAAAGACTAAATGTTAGAGCGAGAGAGAGAGAGAGCATGTCCCGTCCATCTCGCCTTGTAGAGTTTTTCTTGGTCGGTTTTCCTTTCGCGGGTCAACTCTTGGAAAACCTTTCTTAATTTCATTTTTTTGGGAAATAAAAAAAGAAATTAAATGACCAGCTAGAGGTTATGGAAGTTAGGCTACGGTCCTCCTCTTCTTTCGTGGCGCACATAGTGGAAAGTCGGGTCCTCAGTGTGGTGCGCTTGTTTAAGCTCAATCCAATCTCATACTCAGGTGGAAAAACAAAGGGTTTTCGCCTTTCACAGAAAAGGACATAAACCAAACTCTGCTCCCACGAGTCCGTCGTACACATAGGTATAGTAAAGCAATATGCGAAACCCCATTTTAAAAAGAACCTTTGGCGTGTATATATATATATTCTCGACCACGCGTGCACATATACTTATACCTAACAATGTACGTGGAGAAGTTATGCTATCAAGAATAGAACTAGACAAATGAGAAAGAAAACAATAGTGCGGTTACTTACTCTGTCCAAATGAACGAATGAATCACTAGGACACGGCTCTTTTTATGTTTCACACACTTTTCTAAGGAATAAGTCTTTTTTCTGTTAAAGAAAAGGTGAAGATGCTGAAATCTTGATTGTTGCGAGCGTTTTGTTTTTGATCTTTATTGGATTCTCACCGTAAAGAAAAACAAAGGAGCTGTGGGGAATCATCCGAGAGAGATTGTGCTGTTCTTTCGTTATGGCAATGTCATATGCTTCTTCCGATGCGTATATGTTTGTTGAGCTTGATTATCAGAATAATCACATCATTGTCCTCCAAGAGTCAGTGGCCAGTCCCTTAGATCAAGATCTCTCTCCAGAGCAATTCACAGATAAACAGCAGCATCGCCATTTGAAAGAAAAATGGAAGCTTCCAAAATCTATTCGTGTGGGAACAAGCAAGTCAATAACATCCATTCACGGGTTTTGCCTACTTTTGAACAAATCCAATAAGATTCCACTTCCCATGAAAAAAAGATCATGCCCATCCTTTGGCGTGATTCTCCCCATGTCATCAATTCTCTGTACACTATCTTCCTAACCCTGGTCCCCCTCCTCTTGAAGAAAACCGTGCAGAGAGAGAGAGAAGAGAGAGAGAGAGAATCGGATTTGGAGGGAAGATTGTTCAAGACTTTCAACCTCTCTGTTCAAGCAAGAAAAAGTAAACACCCTAAAAAGAAAAGTAAGAAGATATATACATATATTTGTGTGCGTGTGTATGGATTCACAAGAAGCTTTATATGCACCCTCGTTTTTCCTCCCAAACACAAAAATTGAGAAACTTACTCAACCGGTAATGTCCCCCGGCGAAAAATTGAACAAATGAACTATATTGTAATTTTGCACAAAGATTTAAGATTAAATTAATAAAATTAAAAAGTTTAAAATTGAATTGACATTTACATAATAGGTTTATTATTGACTAGACAATTTCCCTTGCAAAAATCGATATCATGTCCCTAGAGAACTTGCATTCAATCAATGTCAGATGATGGATCATTTGGGATGCACATATAATGATGCAATGGCTGACGTCCTCTATCTAGGTTGCGTTTACACGGTGGGGCATGCAAATTATCGTCCGACTAAACTACTTTATATCCAATATGACAAAATTGTGTTTCGGGGTGGCTCCAATTTTCAACGACGAGTTAACCTTTCTCAAACACGATTATTATTGTTTCCCAGTTGACTGTTTACTCTCTCTTTTTTTCCCCATCCCGTCGATACTTATAAAGGCCTGAAGATCATTTGAGGATTCCGTTTTCTTATGCCGTGGAACATTGCAAGTAATTATTTAACTAAAAGTCATAGGCCATGACTTAGAAGATAGAGATATCCCACTTTCGACTCGTAGGTTTTTGAAATCTTGTGCCACGAACCACAAGGAGAAAAGATTCCTCAGACCCACACCACACACCAAGAAAAGGAAGGCACCCAATGGAATAACTACGGTTGAGAATGCAAGTTGATAAAACAAGAAATTACTAGTTTATTAATCTTATGATGATTGATCCTAAGCGAGCATATGTAGACAAATCAAATATGGCGATTTACATATTTTAGACTTGACTCATGTGGAAGATCCAACTCTACACGTGGCAGTTCATTAGGGCGAGCAACCGAGCTAGTTGTTGCTCGCTAGTTCAAGGCCTATTCACAACGGGACTGGTCCGATCCCATCTCAAGAAACTGAAATTTGGCCCTGACCGGTTCGATTCTCGGTTATATGTCCCAGACCAGCTGGTTTTCCTCAAGCATCTAAAATATGGAGCCTATAAAGTTGCTTTCATGGTAGAACTTAGAATTGAGTCGGTTTTGAACTAATTACCCCTACTTCTAAGTAATTTCTTTTACCCTTTTTTAGAATAGGAAGACATATGTTGAAATTGAATATATTGGACATGCTATCTTCAAGTAGAAAGAATTATATTCATGTTTGACATATGGATTTAGCCAAATCATACGCCTTATTACCGCAACTTGTAATCAAAACATTATACAGAAAGATGAAATCTGAAGATTGTTTTAGAAATGTCTCTTTTTAGGCTTGCCCTTAAATTGAAGGGGGGAAAAAAGCATTGGCTGCTTCTGAATTAACTCTAGAATCAGCCAGTTCTAAGGTCAACAGAATAAGTTTCAAGGGCCTATAACTTATTGAACCCATAAACGATTACTCTTATTGTCCACGATTAAGCAATTGAACAATTGCTTATACAAATATATAAAATATAGGTATCCCTCTCATTTATTTATCTCATAAATTGAGAAAACAATACCAATGGCTTATGAAGCTTAAGGGGTGCAAGGCTATCAATTGGGAGGATGCGCAAATATGAAAGGAATAAAAAAACGTATGTAGAAAAATCTGTGATGTAAATTGCCAACTAAGCTTTCGACCAAAAAAATAAAATTTGCCAACTAAGTTGATGTGAGAGGTAAATTGGCTAACCCATATTACAGATGGCCATTTTAGAGTAATTAATAATTATTCATAGTGTAGTAGGACCACTGGTTTTGTGAATTTATTGCTTTTGTTTGAAGCAAGGTGCCACCGATTCATTATTTCTGAGATTGGCAGTGCTTTCGTGCGCCGGAGAAATAGTGCAATTATATCTGAAAACTTGGACGTTGGAGCATAAATATTCCCATTCAATCACATCATGGACCATCTATTCTCTTCTCGTTTAAGGAACTCACCATCCACATTATCTTCATTAGATTTAGCTCTAACATAATTTTCTATCGGTTTAAATTTAAATTCCAACCCAGTTTAATTTTCTCGCCCATTATGTTATCGAAATAATTACGTAAGCTTAATGTGCCAAATGACATGGGCCTCAATAATCTGACGATTAGGGGTAAAAATTAATATTGCAAATGCAAAAGGGCCCAATTTTGTCAAAATACAAAGTTTTTTTTTTTTTTTTAATAATCTCATTCAATAAGGTAGACAATGTGAATAAAGTAGGTAGATGGTAACTTTAAAGTATGTAAATCTACTGAATCTTTACTAAGGATGAATAAAAATTTTGATTCTTTAAAAAAAATCGAGACACTATTTTCGATAATACGATAAAGGTCAAATATGTAAATTTACTATTGAAATTGACAACAATGAAAAGAAAATAGAGTCATTGTCTTTTCATTGTTGACCAAGAAATGCTTGGCATATTGAAATTTATTCAAAATGTAATCCAGCCGCCTTTTTTTGTTTTTTTGTTTTTTTTTTAGATTGAGCAAGATTCATATGAAAATATCGACTGATTTTATCATAGAGCTTTACGAACGAGTTCTGTAAATCGAATTTTAACATAAGTTATAATTAGTGTAACTCAATTCACTGTTAACTTTAGAAAGGAAAAGGGGAAAGACAATAAAAACACCATACACACTACCTCCATTAGGGGTGTAATTGAGTCAAGTCGAGCCAATACAGTGTCAAGCTCGAGCTTGACTAGATTCATGTGCTTAGTACTCAAAACTTAGCTGCTGGAGCTCAATCAAGTATTAAAATTTAGGCTTAAGTGCAAATAAAATAGAACTTCCGAGTGCCTGCGCTCGACTTGATTATTATACAGTAATATATAAACTAGACTGTTTCCCCTGCAATTGTAATAATGAGAGTAGAAACCAGAAGCTTATGGATTTATTTGTCTTTTCCAATATTTTCCAATAAAAAGAAGAAGTTCGATCGTGTTTTCATGCATGTCAAACTTATTAATGCCAAGTTGGAGCTTACACGCTCAAATGGCTCGAGCTCGAGCTCAACTCGAGATCAGGGAAGTTGATCTTCAGTAATCAAAATCGAATCCAAAAAGCTTTCATCGAATAGCTCGACTCAATTGCTCTAATAGTCACCATTCACCAATACCTACCCACACTCCCTCTCTCTCGATCTGTCAATTGTTATCTTTCTCCATGCCTCTTCTTACGACACCATTATCAGAAAAAAGATGGTGCATCATCCCCCACCCCACGAATCGTACTCACCTTCACAGGTCTCTCATAAATCTTTGACCCATCTTTCGGTTGACGTGATACATCTGCTCTCCTTCCTTTTTCTCATCTCCATACACACGTGTAGACCTAATTTCCTAAAAAAAAAATCTCAACTTTAAATCTAATCTCAATTCTACCCCAAACATTTTTCATCTAATAGAAACCTAAAACTTCGAATTCAATTCAAATCTACCTCGAACTTTTCTTTATTTAAAATAAAAACCCTCAATTCTAGGTCTAATTCCAAATTTACTCCAAACTTTATTTTATCTAAATCAAAAGTCAACTTTTACTCTAATCTCAAATATGCCCCCTTTAGCCTTTCTCATCCGAGAATCGTCATTGGTCGTTCCTAATTTTTATCCTATAATGGTTTTATTTGGAATATAATTTTCCAAATTAAGTTGGGAGTGGACCACACGAGTAGATTTTAGAATTCATTGAAAGTTGGAGGTTTTTTACGGACAAAACAAAATTTGAAGCAGGTTTGAGACTTGATTTGAAGTTTGAAGATTTTTTTGAGATAAAAAAATAATAATAATAATTGGCGTAGATTTGGGATAAACCTAAAGAGCAGGATTTTTTCCGAGACCAAAAAGTTCGGGATAAAATTGAAGTCAGATCTAATGTCGAAGTTTTTTTTAAGGATATTAGGCTTATATAAATAATCTTCTCGACTTGGAAAGTATGCCTCAATCTCGGCCTGCCCTTCCGACGGTTAGGAAGGACAGCACATCAACTGGACTTTTTCTGGAGTTGTCCTTGCATTAATTCAACGCTCAACGCGCATGTTCAAAATTTATCATGGAGATTATTTTATTTTAGTTTTATTTTATTTTATTGTTATGGAGTATTAAATCTTTGAGAAGTCATAATGAAACTCTCCTATGACATTTTGGGAATTGAAATAATTGTCTACAGAAAAAACCATCATAAATCACGCAAACATAGTCATGTGCGGGAAAAAAAATAGTATTACTCAAACGTCGGATTTGTGCTAAGAAACGGTATAACTTAAACCATTGACCAAAGATCGTCACATGTGATTAATCAAGCCCATTTACATAGGACTATACGAGATTACATGAAATCTACAAGATATTCTAAAAAAACCGATACAAACAGGTCTTTGTATTGCAAAAATGTTTACTATGCAGATGTAATACAATTGCGATCCTCGACCAATTGCCAAATCTACATGAAGAGCAGGAAGTCGTACAATTTTCATCAAGCAAACCCTAAAAAGGGACTTAATTGAACAAAACATTGCGAAAGAGAAATTATTAGATCAACTCGAGTCCAACTCTTAGCCAACTCTTAGCCAATGAAAAAGCACATAATGATGGGGACATAAGTTGGTCCTAGGGCCGACTAAACTCTCAACTAAGATCCAAAAGGTTTCCATGATTCAAACCCTCACCTTCTCCTTATTCAAGTGTACACAACAAATGCTAAATGATAGGACAAAACCAATAACAAAGCCGTTGGTTGATGCTCACGCCTAAGTTTTTTGTTCATATTTTCCCTTATCAAACCACTCTAACATTAGTTGGCTAAAGATTACATTACATGCATGATGGGCTGAGATAATATAGTCTATTGTGCACTAAGCAATTGTTGTAATAATTGTGGCACGCACCCATGTTGGTCTTCCCACCACCTAATTACAAACCCCTCCCCTCTTGCTTTCTTCTTTGGTAAACGACCCTCTCTTGATTTGATTAGATTCCCCCCCCCCCCCTCTCAATCAACACGGTGTTTATTCCAATAGAGTACATCGTGTACGCAGAACCAACCCATTGGAATATCCTTTAGTGGAAACTAATGAAAATTAAAATTTGAAAAAAAAAAAAAAAGAGAGTCCAAAGTCAGCACTTCAATGCCTAGGGTTTTGCCTTCTTTATCTTTTTCTTTAGTCTCTTATTTGGCCCGAGAAGAAAGAGATTATGTAGGTGCGAAGTGGGTAGTGGTTTTGGCATGAAGAGATTGAAAGCCATGAATTATAGAAGGCAGTGGGTGGAAAGGAGTAGACATAAGTGGGATTGGAGGGCGTTCATAGGTCGAGGGATTGCATGTATGAATTATTAGGATTAAAGAAATATGTCGTCCTTATTCAATTTCTTCTTCGACCCAATAGTGAACATGTGATTTCTGCAAGCTTATTGAAGTCGATGAAGATCTAAATTGGTTGGAAAGATTAATGCCGTCGAGCTAAATATATATATAAAAGGATTAATCCACGGATAATGATGTTTCCACAACCAAAATTTTCTTCCACGACATTTTCTTTTATTTATAATTTCTGTATTTTGATTAGACTAATTTGCCCTCAAAGCTCATCCGCAATATTCATGAAGATTCTTGAAAAATGGTATGCTGCGATTCCAAATACAGACAATCTATTTATAAATTAGTCTTTTATAATTCTTTTTTTTTGTTGGACTTTTAAAATACCATGGTTATTTTCCAAATTATCTTTCTTATCTAGGATTTTTTATAAAAAAATAAAAAAATAAAAAAATCTTTCCCCCATTTTAGATTCAATAAGAGGTAAGTAAATGGAGATGACATATAAACTAAAAGCTCATTGTTGAATGAGTATAGAAAACCACGACAACAAGAAGAAAAAACATTTCGACAAGAAGAAAAGACTCTTAGAAATTAATAGGAAAGCCGAGTCAGGCTTTTCGCCTTGAAAGAAAGGAAAATGTGAGTTTGATTTGTTAGAGGGTGTTTTCCTTTTTATAATTTTCAATGATCCTCATTGAAACTGTGGATGAATAGTTAAGGACAAAATAGTCCAATCAACACAATATAAAATAGCAGAAGGTTGTGGAAGAAGGGTTTCTGACTATAGAAATATCATCCCCCTTTATTCACCGACTCACCCCTTGCACTAAATGACAACCGTGGGCGTTGTAGATTAGGCGATCACACTACTATGGACCTCCCCTAGAAGAAAAGCATCCCATCAAAGAACCAGAGGCGCATAACGGGACAAGTAAGATTTGCCTTACGAATGCAAAAGGATGGGGGAAGCAACGTCCACGAGATTAAAGCGTAGAAACTACAAAGAAAGAGACGCTTTTGGAATATATAAATCTCCTAAAGAATTCAAATCGTCGGGCGGAAAAATTCCGTGTTTCCAACACGTGAAAACCTATGGAATTATCACATCAATCGCCCCCAACTAGGGCTTTATCTCTTTATAACATTCTCGAAAAGGGCCGTATAATCTTTTTACGGGATTCATGAGCTGAATGTCGACATCGATTTATACAAGTCCATGATGGAGATGGAGATGTGCATAGGGGAGAAAGACAGATCCCTTCGCCCTTTTCTTTAATAAGCTAGGGTTTTGAGTGGAGGAGGAGCTTCGTTTGTACCGAAGCGGGATTTAAATTTGCTAGGAGAAGCGAGATGAGGGGATGCTTCACGCCAATACATGATTCCGATCTAACTTCAATGCGCGAGGTCAAACCGAATGTGCTGTCCCTGTTGCTTTGGCTTTGGCTTTGCCTTGCTTTCCCTTTGATTTGAATATGATGGGGAGGGAACAAATTACAATGGCGCTCCATAAAATAATCAAGAAAACGTTCAGCTCACTTGGTCCTCTTGGATCTGATCGAGAAAGGGTCTTTTCCTTCTTTTCTTTTCTCTCTTTTTCTTCTTTTTCTGGTGGATGTGGTTCTTGTTTCTTTCATGATTACAGTTTCAGAGAGGAAAATTTATCCTCAGTGAATGACATGTGCGTCAGATATCAATCGCGGCAGATGAGCTGCTGAGGCAGCATATGGCATCTTTTCTCGTGCATTGGGGACACCGAAACGAAACGGACAAGTTGAATGATTCCCATTTAGCCATCTATATGCAAATACCACGGAGGAACCCTGGTCCAATTTGCCTAACAAAATGATGCAAAACCCCATCGATTGGAAGCCACACGTAGGCCAAATTTTGTCATTAAAGCTTCTTCCGTAAGTTTGGTCGTGGGGGAAAAAAAATTAATTTCACTCCACATTATTTTATCAACAATAGGCAATTTACACTGACATGGACGGAGTCCTTGAACGTTAGTTGGATCCGTCTTACTTTCTAAGGTAAAAATTCACATTCTATAAAAAAAATGGGGTTGTTTTAATTTTGGGTAGATATAATGAATAGAGAATGGAATTCACTACGGAATTGGGCAAAACTCATAAATGCAATCCAGCGCGATTGACATAGAGTTTTGAATCGCGGATGCATTACAAATAAGCAAATCAAGTCATGAGACAAAGTTTTGCCCATAAGCTCAACTTTTCCTTAATGTCTCGCGTGTTTGTATGCCCCAATCAAATGCTAGTATACTATAGGTGAAAATGATTTTTCTTTATACGTGGTGATATTTATAGGAATTCACACTTACACATTTCACCTTAGAATAATCAGGTAATCTGATGGCTTGACATGAATAGAAATAATGCTAGTAGATCTACCGAAAGATCTCACTAAAGATCCTTTGCACTAGTAGTTTGACAATTTTTCACCGGATGACGTCCTGATTCATAAGAAAAAGCCACCAATCTTGCATCTAGAGTGCATCATCCATAGGTAAACTTTTGGAACAAGAGCAAGGTTCTTTTTTTCTTTTTTTTCACGAGGCAATAGATGTTGCCGTGCGGGCGATTTCCATTGTCAAGATGAAGCCACCTCATGTGGGTCACGACCGAAAACAAAATGCTTTCGATCGATGCCATTCCATCAAACACATGCAGTGCAACTGGCTCTTCTCCCCATTTTTCTTCCCTTTGCTTTTGGTGGCTTCTCCTCTCCCTTTCTTTATCGCCTCCATTAATTAACACGTCTCCATCCCATCTTGGGTCATTGCGGGCAAGATCGATCATCACCGCCGACTCGAAAAACCCTCTTTTTCTCCTGATTCCCTTTTCCATCTAGAAAAAGATTAGGTAGGTTGCTTCTCAGTGGTTGCAGCTCTTTAAATTTTACTTATCCATTCCGACTCATCACTTTGAAAACGCCTCGGTTTTCTTCCACGAAATGCATAAATTAAAGTGATCGAGAAATCTTGAAAATTCAGAGATTGGAAAGATTAGAAAGGGTCACGTGACCAACCGGTCTAATAAAACCCACATACGACGGAATCATCTACGTATTCGGTTGTTGTATGTTCCTCTTTCACATATTCCTCAAGATAACCCTCATGATTTTGTCCTTATACCCGGATGGAGTTTCCATCAATTTGGCTTATTCCTTCAATGATTTCGGCATCCACGCAACGCCCGTCCCTAGAAATTAGGGTTTGATCTAGTCCCACCAAGGGGGAATTGCTGAAATGATGTTTGTGAAATGGACCTCTCCAACAATCTCTAGACCACCAAGACGAACCCCACGATCCCAGCCACGTTCAGCTTCTTGAATACACAGCTTCGTCCCTGAGTGGAACACCCCCTTTTCCCTTTTCTTTAATAATCTTCCCTCTTGTCGATGGACATGACACGATCATTTTGAAGATATGCCCTTACTGTTTTCGGCTCCTCCCCGCGACCCAACTAACATGGGAAATAATTCGATTTCCATATCCAATTATCGCGATCATGGACGCAATGTTCCACTGCTCTATCCTTCCTTACACAATTTCGATTCGCATTGGCTTCGAGAGGGGTCCAGCTCATTAAAGCGAGGCGTAGCCCCAAGTTGCCTCGTTACCTGGCAAAGAAAAGAAAAAAACTTAATAGCCACTCGATTAGCACTCATTCATCGAGCACTAGACAATAAGTACGTCCTTTCGCTTAGTCAAAGCAGTCGAAAATGCCTTGGGGATTAAAAGAGGGTTCAGTCACCTGTAGCCGTATTGAGATTGGAAGGGAAGGGGACAGCGTTGGCGGTCGGTCTGAAAGGGAGAAATCTCGATCAAGACAACCACTTTCGGGGGGAGATGGACAGGAAGGGACTCGACCACCAACTTTGTCTAAGTTAGGTTGCAAGTCTTGCGATGTTTTTCTCTGTTTTACAAGACAAGGCATGAGAAATCGAGGGGTGAGGGCCTGCGGGTTGTGGGGAGCTATAATACAACAACCTTCACGACCAAGTAAAATCCTTAAAAAAAAAAAAAAAAAAAAATCCAGCCCCAAAGTGAGCAGTCTCTTGAGAATTTTTCAAGACCCATTTGCTTAAATCAAGAGGTCATCCCTCTCATCTTTGTGTTTCCGCTTCAGCCCTTGGAACTTATTTTTCTAAGCGTAAAGTACGGAAGATTGACAGAAGAAAAATGAAGAAAAGGTAGCCCGAAGAAGCTAAGTACACAGTTTCTATCAAGAATGTCCCACTCGGTTAAATTTCTTCATAGTCCTCACACAGCGTTAATCAACCCCATCCTCTATTTATCGGAAAAAGAATTTATCTAATGATTTATATCCAAGTTAGAATTTGTATAGTGATAAGAAAAGCGGGTAAGTTTTTCCATTCTTTGTTAAATTAGAGAACCATCATTAACTTATAACACGATGAATGAAAATTAATCGTGCACCCATGAATATATATGTATATATTAGGGAAAACAAAAACCCGAATCTCATCTAGATAACCATTTTGAGCACCTAAGGGAATACCAACCTTGTACATTTTCAATTGAGCTTTCTTGTGCTTATTTTATTAACAAGAAGATAAACCGCGCGGGCGCACCCATCAAACAACTGTGCAGCTACAGCACAACCCGTTCCACCACGCCATCACCTTCCGTCTTTCCAACCAGAAATTTCCACACTCCCAATTACTAGAATCGAAAATCGATTAAAAAAAATTACTATAATCGAAAGGAAAAAAGAAAAAGAAAAAGAAAAACTTTAACCAAAAACAGAAGCAGAAATGATGATAATAGTGGCTAAATCGCTGATTATTAAATCGACCCCAATCAATCGAGGAGAGGGGGAGAATTGATTAAGTGGGTGGTGGTGCTGTCGTTGCAGATAACAGGAACGACACACAAGAAGCACGAGACAAGACCAGACTCTTCCTCCAAAGGCAACCAAAAAAAAATAAAAATAAAAAAGAAGCCTCCCTCACGCCAAAAGAAGAAGAGAAAGAAGAAGAGGAAGGAGGAGAAGGCGAAGAGGAAGAAGGAGAGAACAAAGGCAGACCGAGCCAGACCCAAAAGGAAGAGCACCCACCAAAATCACATCCTTCTCTCTCCTTCTCTGCTTGATTCGATTCCCCTCTCTCTCTCTCTAGTGAAAACGAAGTCAGAAAAGAGATAAAGGAAGGAACTTGGGAGCCAAGGTGGTGGTGGTGGTGGATTTATCTGCGGAAATTTTATTCATCGTTTCTTCGATTCCCTCCTGCTCTCGAATACAAGAAGAGCCTTGACGATTCCGCCATGCCCTGACCGCGTCGCGTCATCGCCATCGCCCTATTCTTCCTCCTCTCCTCTTCCTCTTCCTCTTCCTCTCCCCCCTTCCTTTCTCTCTCTCTCTGGTCTTTCGCCTCCCTTCGTCGTCGCTCGTCAATGGCCGTTCAAGCTCAGTACCCTTCCAACATCCTCTTCCTCAACAGGTACCATCTCTCTCTCTCTCTCTCTCTCTCTCTCTCTCTCTCGCCGTCTTTCTCTGTGCGTGACATTTCGCTTGCTCTCTGCAGGAACGTACAGGAAGGGCGGGACTTCTCGGCGCAGGCGCACCCGGGAGGACACCTCGATCAATCCAACGCCTTGCTCAACAATGGAGGTGAGGACCGGCCGCGACTGACCCTCGTGAATCCTCTCGCATTCAATGAATGCCCGCATTGAATCTCGGTATCTGATGCCCTGCATTGTTCGTGACAGGGAGCGCCTACCCACGCAAGAGAGGGAGAGAAGCCGCGATTTCCCCCGACCATACCTCGTCGTTCATGGAGCTGTACACTCTGCAGCCTCAGCCCCAACCTCAGCCGCAGCTCGTCGACCTCGCGCAACTTCATAACCAGCAATCGGCGAATGCGGTATCCATCGGCCTGCGGTTATCTCCCTGCGACCTGCAGAATCAGCACCTCTCTCGCCGATCAGCTACTCCGAGCCCGAGCCCGAGCCCGAGTCCGAGCCCGACATCGTCGCTTTTCTCCAATGATTTCGCTTCCATAATCAAGCAGCAAAGAGAGGAGATAGACCAATTCCTCCAAGCGCAGGTCGGAAACAGAGCGTGCCGAGCGATTCGTTTTCTTCTTCCTGTTCGAATTCGTTCGTTGGTTTTTCCTTGACCGTTTCGCTGAGGGTTGATGGTTCGGTTTCAGGGAGAGCAGCTGCGGCGCACGCTGGCCGAGAAGAGGCGGAGGCAATACCGCGCGCTGCTCGTCGCGGCGGAGGAATCCGTCGCCCGGAGGCTGCGGGAGAAGGACGCGGAGGCGGAGAAGGCCGCGCGCCGCAACGCCGAGCTGTCCGCCCGCGCCGCCCAGCTCGGCGCGGAGGTCCGGGCCTGGGAGGCCAAGGCCAGGGCCCAGGAGGCCGCGGCGGCGTCCCTGCAGGCGCAGCTAGTGAAGGCGCAGGCGATGATGGTCTCGGAGAACAACGGCGGCGGCGGCGGCGGCGAGGCGGGGCCGCCGGAGGCGCAGGCGGAGGACGCGGAGTCGGTGTACGCGGACCCGGACCGGGCCGTCGGGTCGGGCCCGGGGTGCAGGGCGTGCGGGGAGCGGGTGGCGACGGTGGTGCTGCTGCCGTGTCGGCATTTCTGCGTGTGCGCCGAGTGCGACCGGGTGGTTGGGGCGTGCCCCGTGTGCTTCTGCATGAGGGGTTCGAGCGTGGAAGTCTTCCTCCGCTAGGGGGGCCCACGCCGAGGCCCAATCTCAGGCCCATTTCGAGGCCCATCGCGTCGGACGCGACAGGCCCTCCCGGTAAAACGGCGGAGGAGACCTCGGAGAAACCGAAAAGGAAAGAGGAAATAAACGGAAAAAAAAAAAGAAATATGGGAAATTTCATAAATCTTATTACCACTTCGAGAATGAGAATCCCCCTTCCCCCTTCCCTCCCTCTGTCTCTTTCTCTCTCTTACATTTTATTCTGTTTATTTCTTTTCATCATTATTTATTTTTGGGTGTGTGTACAGGGCTGCTGCTGAAGTTCACTCGCATTTTCATTTTGTTCTTTCTTTTCTTTTTTAATTTTGAATTAAGCAGTATATAAATTCTTTCATTCGGACTTAAAAGGTTCCCACTCTCGATCCTTAGTCAAGTTTATCGTGCGGGGTCGAACGTCACGGAGCACTCCACGAAGACTCGTAATCTCTTTTGGCCAAAGAAGGTTAAAAAAAAAAAAGCTGGCCGTCCTTACGATGCTGCATCATCGATCAGACCTATCATGCCCTATCAAGCTACGGAAAGTCGTCCCGCTGCAGGAAATTCCAACTTGGGATTTTCCCCCTTTCGATGGAAACGACAAACGACCTGGTCTACCATGTGCTGCACTTGTATTTATCTTCAACTCCATGATTTTCAAGATTGTTTCATGAACCCGAAATCGGACCCCGGGCAGAGAACCATCACAAGTTTGGTCTTTTTCTCCCGAGCCTTGCACGTGGATGCCTCGAGAGTTCACCCGACTCCACGTACTCGTTTGCCTAAACTTATTAAGCAGGGGTTAACACGCGCAAAACTCCTAGGTAGTAGGTTCAACTCTTCCTGGTTTTAGCAAACCTTCTAGTGTTTCTCTATGAGTTAATTCACCAACCCCCCCCAAAAAAAATCAATTTTAGGTCAAGTAACGATTTTGAACCTAAATTTTGTTTTGTAATAAATCATAAATTTTCACCCTTATCTCATATTTGGTCCCCACCATTAAATCTCTATTTGAAATCAACTTTATTTCAGGAAAAAAGGTTCTAGTCGTGATTTTAACGAATCTCGTCCATGGTGTCTCTAGACGGGCGGTTGTCTACACTTTCAGATTACAACAGAATGGCAAAGTCTAGCAAGAGAAATTCAATATAGAGATCTTTTTAACTCGCTGGTGAAGTATAGGAGACGATGAAGAGCTTCACCATTATTCTCCAACTTGCAGTTTGAAGAAGAAGACAATGGATAGTGCTTTAAATCTAGCTAGCAAAACACCGGCAAGCGAGTACACATGGATTTATTGTCGAAGACAATCAATGGTTCTAACTTAAGAGGGGCCATATTTGGAATTTAAGTGAAAATTTGTGATTTTTTTGAGACAAAAAAAAATGTTGGGGCTAGAATTGTCGCTCGACCTAAAATTGATTTTTTTATTCTTTTTTTGGGGAATTAGGCCGTTTTTATACTTGAAACTAGAATCGGTCCATTTTGCCTACCTCTTTCGGTTAAAGATTTATCGGGCCACTATGGGGGCTACACCCAATCCAAGAGATATCCAATAATGGACGTCGATTATCGAGCCCACGTAAGCCCATGAAGTATCACGTAAAAAAGCCATGCCCCAAGTAAAAGGCCTGAAAAAGAGCAAGAAGCTCGTCGAGAGTTGGGAGCCCATTTAGAAAATTGGGCTTGAAGAACCATCAGGCTCCTCTATCATTCCCTCTCATTACACGCCCAAACCTCGCGCTCCCGAGAATTGATGATTCATGGCCATGTGTGATTCTACAGCGACACGAACCTGTGCTGGAACCACGTTTGGTAGTCCGGATTTTAGTATGGATAAGATAATTTGTTATCCTATCTAATGTTTTGGAATGTCCGCCTGATCGGACAAATTTGGATACATATGGATAAAACGCCAATAAAAATCTGCGGAGGGGATGGGATAAGCTCGGATTGGATAGGAATTTTTTTTTAAGGAAAAAAAGAACTTAACAAAAAGAGAAGAAGATATTGTAAGCATCTACATTACATAGATGCCTCCACCTCTCTGATTCATTGTCAGCCCTCTTCTTCCACTTCTCCCATCTTTGCTTCTCATACGCTAGCAATTGGGTGCCTCTTCCTTTGGATCATGGACTCATCGAATCTAATGCTCAAGACTGGCTTTTTTAGACAAATAGGGTAGAAGTTTTCTCATAGGCATCTGTGGAACTAATTGAAGCATTGCTTGTGCCATCTCAAACATGGTGGTTGGAACTTTGGCTCCACTTGCACCACTTCATTAACAATGCTAGAATCCTTACAATGTGTGTTGGACGTCTCAAGGGAAGAGGGGAAGATGGTAATGGTGATGGTGATGAAGCAACTGTAAATCTTTGGTATCATTGACAACTTAGGACCTCGATCGATTTGAGGCAATGCAAAGACTACTCTAGTGGTCACCTAAAATTCCCCCATCCACCCTCTCTATCATAGTTTAAGATTTACTGATTTGCATGGTGATGCTGGTGCTCACCGTTTTCAATGGTGGCCACAATTCCTAGATCTAGAGTTTTTCCACGGCCTTTAATTAATCAAATTTTTTATTTTATAATTTTATAATTTAATTGAATATTATATTTATTTTTTAATCTTATGATGAAGTGTGCCAAACACTTGATAGGATTATATAGGTCCGCTCTTATTATTTAGAAAATTTAATATTCTATTTTATCTTATCTTGATTATTATCCAGACGACCAAATTAAAGCATCATATAGATAATATTGTGGGGGAAATGTAGAAAAAAATTATTAAACTATTGAATTTGTATCAATTGAATTATAAACATTTTAACTTAGTCAATGTGGTCATAAACATTGGCCGATTTGTCAATTTGCCAATTTAATCATTTTGACTAATTTTAGGTATAGACTACTAACATGGCATAGCACAGCTTTTGCTAATGTGAACAAGTTTTATAATTTTTTCAAAAATATTGTTATTCCTTTTCCTTTTTTTTCCTCTAAGCCCCACTAGGCAAGGCCCCTTACCTAAGGTCAACGAGGGTTGATCAAACCTCCCATGTGACTAGTGAGTGTCAACTGGCAACCCTCGTCAAATTTCATAAAAAAGACAAGAAGAGGGAAAAGAAAGAAAAATATAATAAACTAAAAAAATATAAGAGAATTTAGAAAATTATTTTAAATTTTACAAAGTATTTATATCAACCCTTGATGTACCATGTGGCATCGGTGGCATTCACATCAGTGATTCTTGATCAACATTGATTAGAAGAATTAAATTGATAAATTTTTAAAGAGGTTTATAATTAAATTGGTTAAATTTAACAAAAAAAAATTGGTTTTGGTTATAAAAATCGATCAAATTAAAAGGTTTAGAATTAAATTGACATAAATATAATGTATTTTTAGGATTTTTTTGTAGTTAATTTTTTCTAAACATTTACTTCGGTTAAAAGGAGAGGGACAGATTTCTTTAATTTTTTAAAATTTTGTCCCTTTGGACCTGAGCAGGTCCTTAAACTGCTCCTGGGTTTAAATAGGGAAGCAGGGAGAACCTGCTTGTTCCCTTCGGTTTCTTTCCCAGTAAAAAATAAAAGGTAGACCCTATTGGGTTACCCCGGCCAACTCCCGAAAGGGAAAGGGGGCTCAACTGGGATCCCCGCGATGATGCCGCCATGTGAAACATCCTGGACGCATTACAGGGAAATGACCAGGCCAGGCTTGGAAAATAACCAAGTCCTCGGTTAAAAGGAGAGGGACAGATTTCTTTCATTTTTTAAAATTTTGTCCCTTGTTTTGGAGGAAGGAGCTGATAACCGGCAAATAGAAGCAATGGATACGTTTTAACCCAAAAAAGAAAAAGAAAAAAAGAAGAAGAAGAAGAAAAGGGGGGGTGCATCGAGTTGGAGGCCCACGACGACCTAATCAAGAGGGTGGGGGACAGGGTCCACGAATTCGACGGTTTCCCCGGGGAGGTGGGTGGGCCCCATCCCCAAGTTGGTCCTTCCCTTTTTCATTTATCAAAACAAGTGGAGGAAAAGCGAAGAAAACGACGAACGAATCCGCCTTTTTTTTTTTCCTTTTTCCTTTTTTTAACAATTTTTTTTTTTAAGAGAAGAAAAGGGAAGCGATGTGAAAGGCGGAGTTGGACTCGAAGCTTGAGGTCGGCCAAAACGGTGGGGCCTCATTCGCCGTCCCTAGGGCGTGTAGCGCACGCTCCCGGAATTCACGAGTGCCCATCTTCACGGGGTTAATAAAAATCACATCAGCATTGATGACTCCAAAAAAAAAAAAAAAAAAACTACTAAGAAAGACGGGGGTGTCTTTCCACCAACCTACCAAATTCCCTTTAGCGGTAGTGAATTCGATTTGACGAAAAACCCAATTTTTTCACCGTCGGTGAGAACGATGCGACGTTATCACGTCTTCTTCAATTGCCCGGAATCATCCGAATACACCCCATTACTCCATATAGGGGATTAGTATGTACAAGCTTGTTTCTACCTATCATAGGATTGGGGATATGGACTTAACTTTAGCGGGAGGGCATCGCCGGATTGGTCCCTAACGCCCGATCCCGGTAATCCAATGACAAAGGCAAAGTCCATCTGGCATTCCAAGGGATATGTTTCCGGTGCCGGTCCCGGAGAATTATCTCCAGTTTTCTTGGACCGGAAGGACGAACGCTGCAAGTGCGATCGTGACGTTAACGCGCAAAAGCGCCCCGCGTGGGGCCCGGCGGAAGCCTGATTCCGTCGTCGGAACATCTGACGTTAATAAAAAAAAAAGGGAATCAAGAAAAAAGAACAGGAGGAAACAAAAAAAAGAGGAAAAAGAACTTAATACCGGACGAATCATGTGGGGGTTAGGTGGTGGGTGGGGCCCCCTCCGCTCCTCTTTTTCTCTTCCTCTTTTTTTTTTTTTTTTTTTTCATTGGCTTTCGAGAGATGGAGAGGAGATCTAAAAAAGGATCGCCGTCACCTCCCGCCCTCCTTTTTCTCTTTATTTACGAACGCGCCATCCGCACCGGGCTGAAGCGGGCACGAGGCTCGAGGCGCAATGGCCGTTTCGTCATTCCGCGGCAGGGGGTAGGGGGAATTCGGTAACTTCGGGTCCCTCCGCGATTTTCGTTTTTTCTTTTTTGCCAATTCGAGATTGATGATGCATGTATCTTTTTCTCAGCCAATGGATTCTCCTCCACGGTTTCTTGAAACCTGGCCGGTGTTTCCTCTCCCTATTCCACTCTCCCACTCCATAAAAGGAGAGCGCTTTTTATAGCTTCGTCTCCTTCGCTTACACAAAATCTTGCGATAAAGAGAAAATCACACGGCCCGTTTCCAGAAGAACAGCGAGAGAGAGAGAGAGAGAGAGAGAGAGAGAGGGGGTCGAGGAAGGATTTTTCATCATGGATGGTAGCGCGGCTACGAGGAGCAGTTGCTTCATCGCCGACGACGACGACGACGACTGGCTGGCCGACATGGAGGCCGGGTTCTCGGAGAGCTTCCACGCGCCGATGAAGAACGTGGCCAGGTCGTCGCCCGTCGCCTCGCCGAGATCCCCCGCCACCGCGAGGTTCTACGACGCGAGGTTCGAGGACCACCACCAGCCGCATTTCCTGGAGACCTGCTTCCTCTGCAGGAGGAGGTTGGGGAGCAACAGGGACATCTTCATGTACAGGTGAGGTTGGTTGGTTGTTGGGTCGGGTCGCTGTTTCTGTTGTTGCCCTTCTTGTAAGGTTTGCGGCTTTCTTCCGCGAGGGCGCAGGTTTTGGTGTTCTAGAATTTCGAGGGGACTTCGCAGTTTGGGTACTTGACCGTTTTCTGTTATAATTTTATGTGGATATTCCCCAGGTGTGTGTTTTTCTTCCCCCATCTAGGTGGGGATATCCCGAATTTTACGTCCTAAGAATTTAGACGAAGCAATTTAAGAACATACTGAGGTCCAGGGTTTGATCATTTAGATAGCGATCTAAAAATTCACTGCCCTATTTGCGGGATGAGAGAGAGATTAAAATCTGCAGAAGAAGCCTGCCATGCGCTCTCCGTGCCTGAAAATGATATCTTGAAAATACAATGCTAGAAATGTCCGATTTTCTTTTGTCAAAGATTCGAAAGAACGAAAGTCAAATATATAGCAAATTTAGTCTCGTGCCCGGCCGGCTTTCCTAGGATTTTTACCATATGAGGAAAGAATGCGCCTCGAAATTTTTGTGCGCCTTTGGAGCAGTCTGTTCGTGAAGGGTTTCTTCTAGGGTTGACGCTGATTTGACGTTTCGTTGCGAATTTGCAGAGGGGAGCTAGCGTTCTGCAGCGAGGACTGCAGGCAGGAGCAAATAGAGATGGAGGAAACCAAGGAGAGGAGCTGGAACCTCTCTTCCTCCGTGAAGGCCCTGAGGAAGAAGGAGCACGCCAAGTCCACTTCTGCTCCCGAAGCTCAGGACCCGCACTTACCCAGTAGAACCGTCGTTGCCGTTTGATCCGAGTGTTCCATAAAGTTTGAAGATCATATACATATATATACATATTATACATATAACCAATACTCTTTTAGCCTGTAATTAAGCTTTAGTCGCGTGTATTGTATCGAAAAAGATGATGGTTATGTCGCTGGCCTCTCTGGAACATGAAGAAGGCCGAGGAAGAGAATAGAGTGTACAGTAGCTGAAGAGGGGAAGATTGCTGTTTTTGAGGATCTTCCCAGTTTCGCTCTTGTTATTTTTTGCTTGTTTTTGTTGGGACTCTTTCATGTATAAGCCCTCAAAGTATATAACAATGAGTGAGCCTGGTTTATCTTTCTTTACCTCCATGATGGTGCTGCTCCCTCTTCGCTCCTTTTCCCCCTGCGGTTTCTGTTCAGTTTAGACTTAGAGAGCAAAGAAGAAATTCTTTAGCAAAACCACGAGCGGAAGTCAAGAGCAGTGCCCAGAATAATGGAGGCGATGTTGACCTGGTCTTGAGAGAATTAAAAGTAGAAGTGAATGATCACCTCCAGGGAAAGGGAAGCTTCTTTGAAAGTTCTTTTATTATTTATTTATTCATTTATTTTTGGGGTGGGTGCCGTGGGGGTGTGAAGAGTCAAATTTCACGTGTCTGGTTTGGTTTCACCTCCTCTATTTGAAGATGATGATGAACAAGGTGATGATGATCATGATTGAGGCAGTCATGGCGGTCACAATACCTGCAATAGAAAGTAATCATGACCTGGGTGTTCTCAAGGATCCTTGGAGAATGGATTCCCGACCCTTGATTGTCGGATGAAAATAAAGTAAATCTCGCTCATTGATTGTAAAATCTTTAGTGTACCATGACATTGTGTTAAGAATTATAAACAAATAGAAGGAATGATGACAAGTTTTGATCAAGAGATTGATCCTTGGATACCATAAAAATGTCCAATATGGTCTCCATTGAAGTTGGTGTCTAAGATGTGTCATGAACATAATCCATTCTTGGGTTTTGGGACTTTCATCTATCTCTTTGCATTTCGATTTAGTTTGATTTAATTCATAAGCTCACTATATCATCACGAACTCACTAATACGACTGAACATTCCAAACACGGAAAAGGCGGATTTACTTTTCATGTTTAGGCTAAACCAAGACTTATTTTCTCCCTCGAAGCTAATGTGAGTCATAGAAAAAAGCCAAAACACTCGGAATTTACATTGCTTCAATCAATGAGGATAATGCATCACATCATCATCAAACAGCTCAATGCAATTCGATACAAGAAATCCAGACAGAGTTTGACTCCATGAAATCAGTACTAAAGAAGCATCAAGAGCACCAGAGAAAAGAAAACAGAAGTGAGTGGTTGGTGAAAAGAAGATACCTTCCTCTATTCCTCCCTCAATCTTTTAAGCTATCTCATTAGTTTTTCTTGGGACCTTGTTCCAGTTATATATTGCCAAAAGGAAAAGGACGAAGGAACCAAAGCTTCCTGCGATCTTAGTCTTCACTGTAATGGCCTGCTAGGTGCCAATCCCGGTCATGCCTTGGGCCAATTTGATTGGGCCTGATGAGAAGACGTTGAAGAACACACAGACATTCTCTCTTCCTAGTTTTTCCGTGAATACGATGATAGCACTTTTGCTCTTCAACGCAAGGTTGGGTTGGGCCTAACGTACGAGCTATTTCTTTTTGTCGGCCGACAGGATACCGCTCTCATTGCTTTGGAACGTTCCCCCCAATGGCCTATGAACGAAGCAGAGCATCATGCAGATGTCACGGATCGGAGGTTTCGAGATCCGACCGATCGAAAAGATAGCCCAGATGATAGGCAAGATATGAAGTGTCCTGGCCTTTAAGGTTTTTCATGAATATTCTAAAGTACATTTAGGGATGGTATTGGGAATGTATATTTTTTTTCAAGATATTTCTTGTATTTAATGGGGTAGATGGTAGTCTTGTATTTTTAATAGAATGGACGATAGTTGAGGACCAATTGATCAAGTTGATGAACGAAAGAGGTGATGCCCTCGAGACCTTGATTGGTGACCTTCAAGAGGAGCTTGAGATTGTCAAGGATGAATTAAAAGCTCACAAGTCATTCATGGCAAGAGAGTTAAAGATGGTTAAAGATGAGCTCAAGGCTTGCCAGGCGGCCATGACACAAGGAGCGGTGACCATGATGCGAGTACAAGGATTATTCTTAAGGCAAAGGAGTTCAAGGGAGACCAGTACGTCAAAGAGGTGAACAACTTCCTACGGGGCATGAAGCAATACTCCGATACCATGGGAATCAAGAATGACACGACTAATGTACGAACTCCATCTATGTATTTGACTGATGTTGCTTTGTTTTGGTGGTGGGGGTGGTGTAATGATGAAAGGCAGGGAGCCAAACCGATCATTCGTTGCTCCGACTTTCTTGCCACTTTCTACGAACAATTCTTCCTCGAATGTGCCAAGAATGATGCCCGAAGTAAGTTTCACCGTTTCTGTCACAGGGAAGATATTCATAAGTATGTGCACGAGTTTTCCGAGCTATTGTTGAAGGTTCTGAATATGACTAAGTCCAAGGTACTATTCACATTCATGGATGGGCTTAAGCCTTGAGCAAGGTTGCAAAGGAGTGAAAGAGCTAACGAGAGCTCTTGCCATAGTCGAGCCCTTGATTGATTTCCATCGGTCTGAAAAATCCTAGATCCAAGGAAAAAGGTGGGGAAGCGGATCACTATCATGACGAGGATGAAGAGGAAGCTACCCATGGTCGATGGGATAAGCGAGGAAGGCCTCCCAGTCGCACGTGGACAAAGCCACAAGGTAAGGTGTATGGAAAGCCAATCAAGTGTTTCTTTTGTGAAGGCCCACACTTGCTCAAAATTGCCCAAAGAAGGGTTTGGCAATTCGATGCTGGGAGGAAGAAGAGACACCAAAGCAAGAGAAGAGACGAAGCGGCTTGGTGTAGTAAAGATTTTCAACTTAGTGAAGACTCAAGCACCACCCAAGAAGCCTCCAACTACAAGTTTGCCACTCGCGGAAGTCAAGATTAGTAACACAAAACTCTATGGTGCATTGAACATGTTCTTGTTGAGAGAAGCGGCAAAGAGTTTGGGATTTCAAGTGCAACTAATTGAACATTGGTTCAACGCGGTCAACTCATATGGTGTACCAAGCGTCAACATTGTTCGGAATGTGAAGCTACACATTGGTGATGGGAACGACAAATTCTTTATCAAGATAATTCTGCTCGATGACTATGATCTTATTTTGGGTTTGAAATTCTTTGATAGTGTGAATGTCGTGATCAACACAAAAATCAATTCACTGTCATCAATTACCAAATTGCCCATTGGTGGTACCAATGTTCTGCAGGTTGACGAAGACCAAGAGCATCTCCATAATACAATTCATGGATGATAGATAGTTCAAGAGTTGAGGAGCTCGTACTTGAGTCAAAGGTGATGTTACGACCTTTGAAGGAGCCAAAGGCGGAGTAGAGCAACCTACTCTAGCTCTAAGTAAGATGCCCATCCATGTGCTTTTTTTGGAAGTGAGAACTAGTTGAGCGAGATGGAAATGGCCAAACTGAAGAAAGAGTTACTTGTCGAATAAGAATTCACTAAAGCAAGAAGGGAAAGACCAAGTGACATCAAAAACCCAAGAAGGATGGGATTGGGCATGGACCAGTGAAAGACTCAAGGTTGAGAATGCCAAGGGCATCCTTCGAATGGAAGGGAGAGAATGTCATAGACGGGAGGTTTCGAAACTCAACCAACCAAAGAGATAACTTAGATAATCGATAAGACTTATTTTAATGAGAATTCTAAATTCCTCCTAAAGACAATATGAAAAGTGTATAATGATAGAAGGTAGTTGAGGAGAGTGGATTTTCACCGTTTGATCACGAGATGATTAATGATGATAATTAGAATGCCTTGTATATAAATAGTGGTGCTCTCCCTTTATTAGTATGCTGTAACACTTAAGCAACAAAAGTTTACCGAACTTCTGTATCTAAGTACATTCTCTCCAGGATTTGACTTAGGGCTTCACGGTCCGGCAATCTAACGCATGTGTGACACGCACGGACATGGGTACGTGACTTCAGATCCCGGTGAACAGATAAATCGTCACAATTCACATCGGATCTTAATCTAATCTAACGAAATCTAACACACGTGTCACCCCGTCTCAGGATTACGTACTGTCGGCAGAACCAGAGGAAGGCGGGGCCAAATTCACGAGATTGCCATTACCCGCCTCGCCCTATCCGTTTCTTTAACGTTATTCAACTGCCTGCCTTCCCAGTCAAACTCTTCTCCAGATCACATCACGCACGCAGACACACTCTCTTCCTCTCCTTCTCTCCGCGAAAAATATCTGTTCCCGCTCCGCAGCAATGGAGGGCTTGATCAAGGGCCTGATCGACGTGGCCCTCGGCGGCCACGATGAAGACCGGAACCGCGAAGACCAGAACCGAGACTCCGACCAGCAGCAGTCGCGCGATGAGCGTTCCAGATCCACCTGGGCCGAGGTCGGTGCCCGTCGATCGAGCCGTTTCGTTTCTGCTCTCCGTTTCCCTGTGACGGACGTGATCGGTGCTGGCGATCGGTGGTGAAACGAGAATGTCTTTTTTATTTTTTTTGGCAGGTGGTGTCGGGAGATCAGGACGGCGACGAGGGACGGGGAAGCGAGGATCGACGACAGGGATATCGCCGTACTTCGTGGAACGAGGAGGTTCGGCTCAACATTTGAAATCGAACCCTTTTGGGTTATTTCTTGTGGTGCAGGATTTGAAACTGGGGGCCTGATCGGGATGTGGTTTTGCAGGAGAAGAGCGAGAATGAGCACGCGGGGTGGGGGAGCGCGGAGTCGAGACCTTCGAGGCGGCCCCAAGTGGTAAAATTTAGTTTCGATCGGTGCTGTTGGATTGGATCTGCGCAGTGTGGAGTGGTCTGCGTGTTAATCCAGGCTTTTGTTTGAGTGGTTCAGCTACTGTAGGTGGGATCTTTCTAGGATCAGGGGCTTGCAAATGTATGTACGGAGGTTTACATGTACCGCGTCGGTTCTACAACCTCCTCGAATTTGACAGTCATTATCGATATGATTTATCTCCGATTAAATTGTATCTATTAGTATCACACAAATGGTGATAATATATAGTAGGCATGTGAAGACAGTTTCAATGTCAAGTATGTGATGCTTTTGTGTGTAGCTGGATTCGTTTGGGGTCCCTGTTTTCCGCATTTGCTTTGGTAGTGATAGTGCATTGTGTTCTGGAGCTGGTTGTCGTGGTTTTCACTTCATGCTTTTGCTTTTGCCTCTCCATTTTATCATCTGCATTTTGTCTTCAATATTTCTCCAATTGCCGCAGGCTGTAGATCAGGGGTATGAAACTCATGAAGATGGCAGACGACATAACTACGACCAAACCTCTTGGAACAGAAAGGTCTGCAGTTTCTTTTTTTTTTCCCCTTTTTCTTGTCCTGTTTCTGATATGAGAGACCCTATTACGAGACACAAAAATGAAATTTTGTGTGATCACTTTTAACAGGAGGACGACCAGGAGAATACTGACAACTGGGAAACTGTCGGCAGAAAGCATCAGAGGCAACCTCACAAGGTTTCTTGTTATATCAGAAAACAATTTGAAGGATAGTGATATGTGGACTGCTTTCTAAAGTTCCTTTTGTGAATCAAATTTAAAGTAGTGTCATGAGTTTTTGGATTCTTAGCTTAGTTCTCTTTGTGCTAAGAGATCATGGCCGGACAGATTCACATTTGTGATATAGATGAAATTGATGCTAAGGTGAGTTTTCATTAGGAAGAAATAGGATAACAGCAGATAAGAAGTGAAACTGATTACACTCATCTATTTTTTGTTCACCTTAGACAATATGAACATGGTTCGAATTGTGGGCGATTTGGGGACTGATATATGGCATGTATAGATCACTTACTTTATGCCCAACCTAATAAGAAAGAGTAACACGCCAAAAATAATAATAATAATAATAATAATAATAATAAGAAAGAGTAATAATTGAAGAGGGAGCTTCACTTGTGAAGGATTTTTCATATCATCATCTTGCTGGTCCTTATTTGGGTGTTTACCCTAGACAATCCACAACAAGATTTTGGCATTGTGCTAGCATGATAACCATAATCTATTTGATGTTTAACGTTAGTATTACCTGACAGAACATCTCTGGTTATTGTGTTCTTGACCTGTTGCTATTATTTCTGTCATTTTAAGAACTTTAATCTACCCATTCAGGTTCAGATGGATCACTGGCATGGATACAAACGGCCTCCTAGTGAGCAGGAGTACTCGGATGAGGTTGAAATTGGTTCAGGCATAGAACCCACAGAGGAGGAACTGTCTGACTTATCACAAGCCTGTAGCAAACTCTGGGAACTTGATTTGAACCGATTGATACCAGGCAAGGACTATCAGATAGATTGTGCTGAGGGAAAGAAGGTCTATCAAAAGGAAGACATGGCAGAGGGAAGCTTATTTAGCTGGCTGAGTGAAGATGTATTCAGAAAGCCTACTTATTCTCGCTTTTGTTCTCTTCTTGATAATTACAATCCTAATGGAGGTTGTAAAGAAACTGTGACATCTGAAGAGAGGCAGGAGCAGGTTGCTTTTATTGAAGAAATTAGCAGAACAGCACCAATCAAGTATCTTCACAAGTATTTGTCATCCAAGGGCATGGTATCTGGTGACCGTGAAGAATTCAAAAGTGTGATGATGCGGCTGTGGTTTGATCTTTATGGCCGGGGTGGTGCATCCAGTTCCTCATCTGCTTTTGAACATGTTTTTGTTGGGGAAATCAAGCAACGTGGTGAAGAAGAAGAAGTTTCTGGCTTCCATAATTGGCTTCAGGTAACCTATCTAGCTGCATTTCCTTTCTTGCTCATATTTAAAATAAGGATGAGGTAAATGATTATAATACTTGGATCTTTCAATTGGAACTGTCGAATTAGTTTCAGATTCTGCCATCACTTTGTTTATTCTTTGCTTACTGATGCACTTAACTAAACAGTGTAGGTTCATAGTTTTAAGAAGATGACTTTAGTTCTTACTGGTCATTTGCACCTACATGTATCACTGAAAAGTATTTTGAGATGCATCTTAACCGAAAGGCCAAAAAGTAGAAACTTGTTTGTACATTATTCCCTTTGGTACTTCTCTTTCTGTCTTAGACTCAGTATCATCTGGCATGTGTCTTTCCACCGTGACAGAAGTAGAATAAATTATATGCTATGAACAAAGTCAAAGTTGCTGTTCATTTTTTTTTTTTTTTTTGGTAAGGTCTGTTCATTTTTATTTATTTCTCACACTTCTCTTTTTTTGTCGCCTCTCCAGTTTTACCTAGAAGAGGCAAAAGGAAGAGTTGATTATCAAGGTTACATTTTTCCTCGACGCCGTGGGGAGATTGTAAGTAATAGCAATCCTATCATACCTGTCTGTAACCCAAGCTTTTGGGTATATGTTCTACTATAATCGGTTGTTCTATTTTGCACGTTCTTTTCTGTTAGATTCTCGTCACTACTGTACTAAGCGTTCCCTTTTGACATCGAAGCACTGGGAAAGCACACGTGCCCATAAGTTGGATAATGTTCATCTAGAGTACCAAGCATTGTGACATGCTGCATTCTGTGGGGATTCTTTTCTATTGCAATATATTCGTTGCATGATATATATTCTAGATCAATCATATTTCGAGAGATAATAGGCCTGGAATTTAGTGACTGCAGGAATCTGTAGCTGCCGTGCCTCTTGTTTCATGTAGGTTGGAGGGCATTCTTTCTTGGAGTTGAGCTGTTGAACCAAGGGGCTATTAGAAGGGACTTGTACTGCATGTTGACGTTCGTCAATATTCACATGTTGAAAAATTAGGAATCTCTTTAAGATATTCGGGGGAATTACATAGTTCTTTCACAAACTACATAGTGATATATTTGACAGTGTTGTCCTAATCCAGTAGTGAATCCCCTTACATGCTTCTTCTGGAATGTGCTTCCATATGCAGTGCATCAACTGGGTATTGTTTCAACCAAAAAAAAAAACTGGGTATTATTCAGTACGCTCACTAATCCAGTAGTTTTCCATGTTCTCATACCTGCCATGTGTTCCCCTGTTTTATCTAAATGCGAATTGACAATTACCATATTTCCAAGTGGAGCCGAGCATTTTGCCTGTTCCTAATATGGTATATATTGGATGAAACTTAATGAGGTATATTACTCTTATAATTGAATCGGAAATATTAAGTTAACATGTGATCTTTTACTTAACTGCATTTTCAACTAATAATTTCTCGTCATTGCACATGCAGCCGGACTCTGAAACCCAGTTGCTCACTGTTCAGTTTGAATGGAATGGGATTCTCAAATCCGTGTCCAGCACATTAGTTGGTGTAACCCCGGAGTTTGAAGTTGCCCTCTATACTCTATGTTATTTTGTGGGTAGAGAGGACAACCACGTTCAGCTGGGTCCATATTCTGTTAACATCAAATGCTATAGGTTCGGGGATAGAATTGGATCGGTGTTCCCTATATCTGAGTGCTGAAATTTGGTTATCGTGAGTATTGTCATTTTGCTCTCAAGAGCTGTGTTGTAATCATCAGAAATTTTCTCGCTGGATGGCTGTAGTGAAGAGGAAAGCTCATTCTGCTTGCAGGAGTCTACAAACGTTTTAGTCCAATGACATAAGATGTTTTTGTATAATGACATTTTAATAATGCATGGCCATCATTTCGTGGATTTTCTCCTGTTAACGATGTTTGGTAGTAGACCTACGCATTGTCATATCAATCTCTCATGTAATGCAAGTTCGCATGATGTTTCCTTGATTTGAGTGTTTCATAATCGTAAGAGAGGTAAGAGACCTAATGGCTCATGGCTCTTTTCCCGAATCCGGCCGACTGTGGAGTAGTATTTCACTGTGAAGATAAGCCTTTACGTCGTTCCATCAGTTCGTGTTTCTCCACGCAAGTTGACTGTCTTTTCAGACTCTGATCTTTCAAATGATCCGACAGTTGTCTACAAGCAATGTTTCGTAATATTAAGCAGGATATAGGCGAGGTTGACTGATCATTGATGGAAAATAACTTGCTCCGTTTCTGTTTGAATTTCATATTAGCAAGTCGAATTGGGTAAATAAGGGGCATGGTTCATTTTTCCCGAAGTTCAACACAGGCAAGATACTATTCTCTGCAGTAAATATACTATTTGGACATGTTTCTTAATGTCTCACGATTCTCCCTTTGAGTTTCTCTATGGATCCTTCTCTTTTTCTCTAGGCCTGTGGTTTTTGGTCGCCAGCAGACAACGATAGATAAGGACTGCCTGATGCGGCTTCCTGAACTGGAGAAAAGAAGACGGCCAGCATAAATATGCATACCTAAGACGGCCAGATTCCAAGAAATATCTCGATACTTTGAAAGATATTTCTGTATACAAGAGGCTAGTCTTGATATTTGAATGGTATATCGTTTGGCAGGAAGTGTTCATGGATAGTAGGGAACATGCAGCAACGGCCAGCATAAATATCCATACCTAAGACTGACAGATTCCAAGAAATATCTCGATACTTTGAAAGATATTTCTGTATACAAGAGGCGAGTCTTGATATTTGAATGCTATATCGTTTGGCAGGAAGGGTTCGTGGATAGTAGGGAACATGGAATTATGTTTTTCTTTTCCTTGATTCATTTTTTTAACCTGTTAAAGACGCTCGGTCTAGAAGTTTATCTGTCAGGAGTAGCTGAGACACACTCATCAGCATCCGAAACATCTGATCAGCCATGATCAAAAGAATGAAAGAGAACATTTGGTGCGTCGATTGGCGATAGACTTGATATTGTTGGCCGCTTAACTATGGAGTGACCCTAACAGTTTCTGCTTCAATTGATCAGTGTCGAGTTCAACATCACCGAAACACCTAATGATGCCAAACTTTAAGCCAGACAAACCCAAAATCTTGTTTAGCTTACAATCTAATGTTACTTTGCAAAATGAATTTCGTAACCCAGATTTGTCGATCTTGGTAGCCTAAGTTGTCTGTCCTGTCTGCCTGTCTGTCTGTCTGTCTCTCTCTCTCTCTGAAATTTTGCTTTCACGCTAAGTACACGCTCAACACATGTAAAGGCATGGAGGGACCACGAGCATGTGCGAAGAAAGACGCGGACAAGTTTCGACAATGAGGAACCACGAGCAATAGGGGGAAAAAGAGGAGGAAGGAGGTGTGAGATTGAATGCAAAAGGCCAATTTAAAGTTCTCACTTTCCATGGAAAGTGAAGCAAGTCAAATTACATTTTCCTTCACATGGGTCCACCCCAAAGGCAGAGACAGAGACAGAGAAAGCAGGTTAACCGTCTTTAACGTTTGCTTTCTGTACTGGAGAAGAGAACTGCGGCTCTTGTCATTGCTAAGGTTCGAACCAAGTCCACGGTCAATTGAGTTACAGCCATATTTTCCTATCAAGAATCCGTATGGTTGTGGGAGCAAAGCCCAATTTTAGTAAGAATAAAATAGCAATTCGCCAATAGAAGTGAGACAGACGGACACGAGCCTTAGTGTCGTGGCCGATGCGTTTAATGGTACACGACTCCTCGTCGAATTGACCAAAGACTTCTCTAGATGTATTGATGTTGGGATTAAGTCGACCCAACTTGTGGTCCCAAATAGAATTTTGATGTGTATATTAGTTTGGTAGCCCAAAGGGAGAACATATATGATATGTGTCCGATTTTAGTAGGTACGATTAGGGTTGAGCATGATTCCAAGGTAGAATAAAAATCGAAGAATTACATTGGTGAAAACCAATTCGGTTTTAGGTTTAATAATACGCAAGGTCACTTTCAGATTCTAAGAATTGGGAAACCTAATCTGACGAGAATGTGAACAAGTTTCTGTGTTTTTCTTATTCTATGTCTTCGCGTGATCCTACAGTATTTCATAATGTCTAATGATAAGTGTGTAATATAGAACTATTAGTCTAAGCTTCCATTTCCAATGAGATATATGACTGAGACTCTTACTATATTTATTTTTGACGTTTTTTTATGTATCTAGATATGAATTGTGATTAGTGAATTGTAGTAAAATAGTAACCATTAAAATAATGATTTACTGCAATAGTTCAATTAATAATACAGGTGGAGCCTAGATTCACCTCGAAACCTGTGATAGGGTAAACTCTAAGTTTCCAAGTATGCAAGATAAGTTTCAGGCTCTAAAAATTAGTGAACTTGTTTCAATGGTAAATTCCAGATTTCAAGTGGAATCTGAACAAACCTTAGAACCACTCACCCCTAACCACAATATACCTCTCATCCTTTTTTCTTTTTTCCAATAGTTGCTCTTTATCGTACTTTGGCTTCTTTACTTTCTTCTTCTTCTTCTTAGTTATATAATTCATTATGAACAAAAAGATTTAGCACCCTAAGCCTCCCCTTCCATCAGTAAGTGTAGTCTATCCTTGTCTTTCAAGTTGAAAAAAATTGATGGTGCTTATTCCTCATGTTTCAGCGTGAGGAGATAAGGCCTCACGTCCTCCACAAGAAAATGGGGAAATGGTAGGCCTAGGGTTTACACGGTGGGAACAGCTAAACCCTCCTTTGAATTAGGACCATTACATCCACATCAACCTGTCCAGAAATTCCAAGATATCACCACCAGTTCAGGTCCCACCCTCTCGATGCACTTGATCGTCGGCACAATTAGATCTCTAAAGGTGAACAATTCCAAGGCAAAAGCAGTTCCTTTCACTTCTCCTACAATCTCATGTAAATTCTCTTCATGGAGATTAAACTTCTAAGTTTTTTTTTCCTGAAATGAAAACTTAATTAAATTTTGAACACAATAACTGCATGAGTATCAAGTGCAGGGTCACTTTTCCTCTATTAGAATGGTGAAATTATTTTCTAGCTAGAAACATAGATCACGTCGAAGATTATCGTAGGATACATCAAAATCAAACAGTCATTCCCGCAACCACATACGAGAATTGGGTTGAGAAAAAAATTTCCAGTGAAAGATCTGAGAGAAAGCAGTGTATTGAGCTTAAAGTAACAACATATACCTTCCATTGTGCTTCTTTTCATAATATCTTCTGTAAATTCAACAGTAGGATGTGCAGAACAATCTCATCGTTTGGATACTGTTTGATCATGAAAGTGGGATCACAAGATGAAGCAACAAAAGTTATCAGAGGATTATCTAAATGACACATAGGTAACTATTTTTTAATATACTTTACAAAGCACAATTTGTGAATGCTTAATCCATGATGAATTTTCTAAATGGCCGAAATTACGGGCTGATTTGGTCATTTTTAGTTAGTCGACGATGTGTTTATTTTTCATGAAGAACAATATTCATCTGAGCGGTAGAAATCTGACACCATCAATATTTGGGTTGCATCCTTGTATGCACTGTGGTGAAAAATTAAAGCGCGACTCTGCCCCCAAGCATAAATTCCCGCGTCCGCCACTGTGTATATATGAAATTATAGATAGATTGGGAAGAAAAAAGTATTTCTTAATCCAATAGAACAAGTCAATCACATTTTGAAAACACAATAAAATCTATACTGAAAGCTAAAATAAGTGTGCAGCACCTCAGAATTTCTTATTTGAGGTAAGTAATTACTACGTTACATGAATAAAATAATAATGTTTCTATCTCTTTTATAGTTCTAGATATTATGTCGACATGAGAAGAAACATGAGCACTATTTCCTTATCTTCTGAGTTGAATAACTTTGATTTAAGAGATGTGATTTTTCTATTGATAATTTTTTATGGTGAAATCCTTATTGGGTATGTATGAATAGAAGGAGATTATTCGCTGATTATAGCAGAAATCAAGAAGAGGAGAAGTGAAGATAGTAATTACAACAAGTCCACTTCGTACCCGTAGATTTGTGCATGAGAAAAAGATGCAAATTTTATAATGAAAGACACGGAATGGCTGAAGATCTTAACTTTTTGAATATCACCATTGACTCAGCACGAGAGATGTGACTTTCGATCCTTTCACGGCCGACCAACAAATCACAAACCCGAAAAGAGAAAAGCAAGTCATTAAAACGCGGCAAGAAAAGGTCATATGGCGAATCAGTTTCAGAAATTGAACTTTCTTAGCTCGAAAGCAAACGGGGACAAGAATCCAAGAACCGAAGAGCACGGAAAGAGAGCAGCTTCATTGTCGACCGCAAGAACTCGGCCCGAAAAGGGCCAGCACGCACTCTTATCTTAAGCAAACCAAAACCAAGAAAAATCTCATAATTCTGTCTATTTTCTCGGCAACAACAAATTCTCGATTTTTTCGTCCACAAGAATGGAATTTCAAGAAAGGAGAAGAAGGACCCCAGGGACGGAGGCTAATTTCTGTGACGTTTGCCCGGACCTTGACGAAGCAAAGCCACCCGTTGTTTATCACGTACAGGAGATAAGAGTGCAAACGGTGCGGGCTGCAAGAATGTATCCGATGAAGAATGAATAATAAAAGCAAAAGTAGGTTGGATTTACCGCAAAAGTTACTGTATTCAAAATGATAAATAAAATAGCAGAAGAGTAGGCGTAGCTCCAAGTTAAATTATGACTCCACGAAGCGATTAGCACATGTGAGATTATGCATGCGGGCAAGCAATCCATGGAGTAACCAATCATTCCAAGCAAAGCCTATCAAAGGTCTCTTATTGGCCATGCAGCGACGCCCCCATCGCTTCACCACAAGAGCTGTGTGAAAATATGCAAAGTAATTTTCGTATCGACAGTCATGCAGAATGAATCCTAGAGCTGAAGGGTTCAGGAAAAAAACATTGCTTCCCAGGCCAAGTAGGATGATATCACGTACTTTTACTACTACTTTCATAAGTACCGAAATTATTTCTGCCTTTTGACTCTCTTAGGATGAGGTTATTCTAAGATATAATAATTAGGATAACAGGTGCCAAGAGTCAGAGCGGTCAGAGCGGTTCGTTTAAGTTTTTAGACATTTAAGCAATGTTTTTGGCTGAAGATTACTTATGAGAGGTGACTAGACGGAATCGTCGACTAGCTACAAGCTGAACATTTACGAGAAGTCTTCGCACTCTTATCATCACAATGAGTGTTGAAAGGGTACAGAAACGGACGGGATCAATCCAAATGGCTCGGATCGAAAAGTTGAGCCGACGAGGATTTGAATATTTTTGCGCTTTTTAACTTTTATGCCCCTGAGCCCACCATCGTTTTCTCCTTCAAAAGGCCAAACACGTTTTCCTTTTATAAATAAAGACACATTCTTCATCATTTCCACAATTCCCCACTTCCCACAAATCTCAGAACCAAAATGGCTCTCACCCTACGTTCATCCACGTCTTTCATCAATCTGAAAGATAACAAATCCTTCAAAACCCCAGATGAAATCTTGGGCACGGTTAGCTTCACACAAATAAAGCCCTCACGGCGTCTCCGAGCGAAAAATTCGATGCATGAGATTTTGGAAAGAGGCATAAGTACGGAGGTGACAAGGAAAGATATATTGGAAAAGCTCCATGCTCTGACGGTCTCTCATGGCCAGCAAGGCACAAAGGTTCCGGTGTACATCATGTTGCCACTTGATACGGTAACGCACGGAGGGAATTTGAACAAGCCGCGGGCTATGAATGCGAGTTTGATGGCTTTAAAGAGCGCAGGAGTTGAAGGGGTGATGGTGGACGCATGGTGGGGATTAGTGGAGAAAGATGGACCGATGCAGTACAACTGGGAAGGGTATGCGGAACTGGTGCAGATGGTGGCAATGCATGGCTTGAAGCTTCAAGTAGTCATGTCCTTCCATCAGTGCGGAGGCAACGTTGGTGATTCCTGCAGGTATGGGTCGAATTCGAAGCATCTTTCCTTGTTCATTTATTTACTAGTTTAAGTCATGAATCAAAATCACAATCGCCTCTTACTTAACCATCAAGAAGATACTTCACCATGGCTGAATTAAGTATTAGAATCAGAACCTTCTTGCTGCCAGGTAGGTTCGCTAAGTTGAGCTAGTGTCTCAAACAGAAAAAATTGCAATTGCCCAATTCATGCATTTTCTAATTTCTTATTCCAGAACTTCAAATCGATACTGTCTTAAATTACGGATAACTTTTCCCTTTGATTATTGTGCCATGGATGAAGGTTGTGAAAACTTTTTTCTTCATTGATTCTAGCATTCCTCTACCTCCGTGGGCGCTCGAAGAAATCAGTAAGAATCCTGACCTGGTCTACACAGACGGATCTGGCAGAAGAAATCCCGAGTACATCTCCTTAGGTTGTGATTCATTGCCAGTGCTGAGAGGAAGAACACCCATTCAAGTCTATGCAGACTATATGCAAAGCTTCCGGGACAGGTTCAGTGGTGACCTGGGCAGTGTTCTTGCGGTAAGCATCAATCACATCCCATGACGCTTAATTTACTACCTAAAAGTACTATTTAATTCCAATCCTTATAAGCAGCCAGCAAAGTACAACTTTCAGGAGTGCTCTCTAACTTATAGCAGACCTAACGAAGATATTTTGGACACAATTCATTGCAACATTTCTCAAATTGAAAACATTGTAGCAAACATCTTTTTATCCACTCCCCTGAATATGTATTTACCCTGCAAAACTTTCCATTCTTAAAGCTAGAGGCTTCATCATCAACCGGGCTTTTTGCCTTAGCATTAGCATTAAGAATTCACCTAGAGAGGCGTAACCATCCCTTCAAACCATATAGGAATTTCAAGTACTGCAAGCCACTTGGACACATTTGAATGGATTCTACACAAGCATTAAGCAGAAAATGGTGCATCCGGATTATTAGTGAAGATTTAAGAAAGGCACAAAAGATAAAAATCAAATCATGAAGAGAGCATCAAAATATCACAAGAGTGTGCTATTATCCAAGTGGTGGACCACTGGCATCTAAAAACATGTCTAAAATATCCTTGATTGACTACATAATTATAATTGAGAACATTTTCCTACCATGAGTATTAACTGTATTTCTTAAAGCGCATATATTAATTTTGGTTTTCACTGCAGGAAATTCAAGTTGGGATGGGTCCTTGCGGAGAATTGAGATATCCATCTTATCCTGAAAGTAACGGAACTTGGAGGTTTCCTGGAATTGGAGAATTCCAGTGCTATGACAAGGTAAATGTTTGGACAAGAGATTCTCAATCTACACTGACCCCACTGTTTCTGGAATAGTCCAATGATTAAATTATAACGATGACCACTTATTGCTCAAAATCAACTAGTAACAGATAAACAATAGAGTACAATACTAATAAATTAGTCGATGATTAAATCAATAAGCATGAACAGTCACTTTTATTACTGAATTCTGGTAAATCTCACTGTTGACACTGATTTGTCTTAATGCAGTACATGAGGGCTTCACTGCAAGCATCAGCAGAGGCACTAGGGCACATGGACTGGGGAAAGTCTGGACCCCATGACTCTGGACAATACAATCAGTTTCCCGAAGAAACTGGGTTCTTCAGACGGGAAGGGACATGGAACACTGAGTACGGAAAGTTCTTTCTAGAATGGTACTCCGAAAAGCTATTAGAGCATGGTGACAGAATCCTAGCAGCTGCAAAAGGAGTATTCCAAGGAACCCAAGTAAAGCTCTCAGGAAAAGTGGCTGGTATTCACTGGCATTACAGAACAAGATCCCACGCAGCTGAATTGACAGCTGGATACTATAACACCAGATATCATGATGGGTATCTACCAATTGCACGAATGATGGGAAAACATGGGGTTGTGCTGAACTTCACGTGCATGGAAATGAGAGATGGAGAACAGCCTGAGCACGCGAATTGCTCTCCAGAAGGGTTAGTTCGACAGGTGAAGGTGGCAGCTAAAACTGCAGGAACAGACCTTGCTGGGGAGAATGCACTAGAGAGATATGATGAAGGTGCATACGCACAAGTTCTCTTAACAAGTAGGTCAGATTCTGGCAACTCGTTGAGTGCTTTCACATATTTGAGAATGAATAAGAGGTTGTTTGAAGAGAATAACTGGCGAAACTTAGCTGGGTTTGTGAAAAGCATGTCTGAAGGTGGGAACAACAGACTATCTGAGTCCGACTTGGGCAGGACTGACCTCTACATTGGTTTTATCAAAGAGAAAAGTGCCACCAAAATCAAGGAGGCTGCTCTTGTGTAGAAAACAGTATATGGGCATGCTAATGTATGACTATGCAGCATAGTGTGGAAACTATTATACTATCATAGCAAATATACAACAAATTTTCTGGCATGGCATGCCACACGTTTAGAAATAGAAGTATGAAAAATGTATGGGTCAATTGTGTAATTTTCCGAAATCATGCAATATACAGGAAGAGGGGTAGACCCAATATCTGGGTTGACTATAGTCCATCTTTTTCTCTCAAATTTCGTTTGCTCTTTGGTTGACAGAATCTGAACTACAATAGCAACTTTTGTATGCAAGACTGATTTGTTTTCCATATTTGCCTTCTTCAGTACGTCTTTCCCCCCAAACAACTCTCCAGAGAAAAAATTTGGGAGCGTTTCTTCTCTTATTACCTTTTCTGAAGGGTTGTAGGGGTGGCTGCTACTTTTTTCATCCATTTCAACAAGATGACACTTACCATGTCAATATGTTAAACTGAATATCCAGAACTCTAACTTTCCTGGTCTGTTGCAACATCCTTAAGACCTTACTCTCAGGGTCACACTGAATATTAACCGGTTTTGCTCATGAAAGTACCAGCAAGGTCGTCAGTGTGTTAAAAAAAAAAAAATTATATAATGAATACAAAGACACATTTGCATACAGGCTTCAAACTTCTGACCTATTATTGATATCGCACTTTGAAGGCTAATGTCTATGATATGGTTGTACTGCACATCTATTTTTGCAGAGAGTACTCTACTCTATGCTAATCAGACTAAGCCCACTTATCCAATGTCCACATCCTTTTCAAGGTTAATGAATTACGTGAACGACAATCATTTTACAGGTGGTCATTGTATTTCTGATAAATAGGTTTTATCTTTTTTTCAAAATAGGAAGGAGAATGAAATATGTGGGCCAACTTTTGAGCAGTAAAACTCTCTTCCTCATACCAGTAGTAAAATTAACTGACTACTTGCTGACAATTCTGACCAAAAATAAATAAAATTGCCAATAATGACATAAGATTGAGAAGACATAGCATAGGGAAAGATCCCTTCAACTTGGTAATTACAAGGATGCAATGCTTCTAGCCAAGAAATGAACTATTCAGAGTACCTTAGATGTGCTCTTTCTTAGCACGGCAGTACCGATTATACAGTTTAAGAGAGGAGCATACAAAGACATGGAAAAGCATGTTCCAATCTGATAATAAACAGGGAATGGCAGCACTATTGGGGTATGTAATGGGAGTAGTGCAGCCTCGGTTAGAAGCTTGTGTACATTTCCATAACTTTTGACAGTACAAGGGAGGAAAAGAAGCACGAAATCCAATTAAGCTAATCGATCGTGTTTTCAGACGAGACGTGCTCCAGTGTAGTAGATACGAATCTCTGCTACCGCACCGTTTCATCTCGATCCTACCTCGAATTCATCAGAAAACCGGAAACTACATTTCTCGTTCCGCTCGCAGTCACCGAATCCGAAGGCGCGATCAGAACACAATTCTCGCCACCCAAAAAAAAAAATGCTAAAAATCTGCAGCACACGCCGAGCTCGGAACTGAACCTGAGCATCGAATGAGACGTACTTTCACGCACGAGACGCGGAGTCCGCACCGCCGTCGCCGCTGTTCCTGCGGAGGCCGTCGATCAGGTCGCCGAGCTCCTTGCGAGCGGATTCTCTCCCGAACATGAACCCGTACCTAGGCCAAAAGCAGGTTCCGATCAGGACGCCGCCTCCGAGCTCGGAGCTCCGACCTCCGATCCGAGGAGCTGCCGGTTCGGATACGACGAAAAAGCGAGGGAGCGAGCGTTACCAGAAGGAGATGGCGGAGAAGACTCCGGCGGTGGCGACGGTGTGGAGGAGCGTGAAGGTCTTCTTCATCGGAGACGGCCGGCGAGCGGAAATCGGAGAGAGGATTTTTGCTGGGTTTAAAGGCGAACTTCAAGGTTTTTCTCCCCCGCGGAATGTACCTGACGAGAAGAAGAAGCCCGATGAACTGGGCCCGGAGCCCATGGGCCCAAAATGACTGTTTAAGCCCAGTCTTCGACAAACATCTTTTTTTTTTTTTTTTTTTAAAGGATTTTCATTGATTCCACCGTCGCGTATTTTACACACTTACCCCCGATTAACATGTGGATTGACTTAATTGCTAAGTTAACTCCAAGCGCACATTTCATTTAATCCATCATTGAATGCAGAAGGCTAGTTTTACATTGAAGGAGTTTAAGACTTATCTTATTTTTTTAAAGTAAAATAATAGAAAGCACATATCTCTCATGCCCATTCGTTTCGCGAATAATATGGCGTTTTTAGTGGTGCCATTTTCTAGGAAAATAATTATATTTTTGGCATTTTGCTAAAATTTGAAATTGAGTTAGAAAACATTTTCCGTCATTTTGTAAAGAGAATCTTTTTCTACATACACTCATTTTTAATAATTTATTTATTTATTTTTTAATCGATTTTTTAATTTCAATTTTTTTTTTTTGCTTTCCGTTCCTTTTTTTCCTTCTTCCTTAGCCTTTCCTTTTCTTTTTTTTTTTTTTTTTATTCTTCTTCTTCCTTGATGTTGGTGGGTCACAGACCATGGCAAAAGTCGATGACCAGCCAAAGAAGAAGAAAAAAACTCAACTTTAAAAAAAAAAAAAAAAAAAAAACATAAAAATACAAGGAAAATGTGCTTAGCAAAAAAAGAGTAAGGTGAAAGAAGTTATAGAAAATATTTTTCAGTTTTCATTTTCCATGAAATAGTTTTAATAGGAAGTAATAATTATGCTTAGAAAGTTGTGTTTTTAATTACAGTAAGTAAGTATATATATATATTCAATATCAAGAGTTATCTATTGTGCATTGAGAATTGTCATTTCCATCCTTAGATTCTCATTTAGTACTAGTCGAACACTAATTAACAAAACCCTCTTTTATGGTTATTGCCTAACACAACCCCACGATTGTTGTAGGCCTACCACCACTATGGAAGTGATTAATGCCCTTGTCATAAATTTTTTATCTGAAGCAAATCAGTCCAGAGGTTCCACAAAGAATGTTCAGTCGAGAGTTGCCCATGTGACATATATAGAGAGTGCGCCATCCTAAAAATCAGAGGAATCTTCGTTATAGCTCTGCAAAACTTTTAAGACTTATTTGCAATAATTACAAAGTATAAGTCATCTTCCATTGAGTTGCTGATGCCACATATCATATGTAAGTGCCCCAACACCATCTCTATGTTGGAAATCAAGGAGGAGAAAAAGTCCAAACACAACCACCTCAACAGCAACAACTGCAAAAAACAGAACCAACAGAGGACCAGAAAACCTTACCAAAAAAAAAAAAAAAAAACAGAGGACCAGAAAAGGTTGATTTACACAGCAATGAGAACAATTTCCCCCAGATTCTCAGTGACCACAGGAAAAAAAAAAGGAAAGAATAGAAATTAATCTCCTGAAATTTCTCCTCACAGGCTCTGTAATGGCTCTAACATTTACATCAAATTAACAGATTCCATCGCGCATCCGCATCGCCTCTCTCTTCTTCCTGCACAATTGCGTCCTTTGTATATCTAGAGATACTTTAGTTACTTATGCCGATCTCGACATGGAAGTAGCAGACCTCCATGGATTAGATTGATTCATGTTACTTCCTCCTTTGACCAACTTTTTTAGTACCGGATGATTCAGCATTCCCACCAGTGACAGAAGGTGCTGCCTCTCCTGATAGCTCTATTGCCTGCTTTAAGGTCAATACCACCTGACTCATTGCGGGTCTTTCTTTTGAATTCTTGTGTAAGCAACTCTCCGCCAATTTCACGACCATCCTAGCTGAAGCGAAAGAGTACTGATTCCGTAGCCGTGGGTCCATTATCATTATGAACTTCTTGCTGTCCGCAGGGAAATCTTTCACCCAGTCCAGTAGCTTCTGCTCCTTTGGCGGGCGGCTCCTCTCCACCGCCCGCCTCCCTGTGAGGATCTCGTAGAGCACCACCCCAAACGTCCATATGTCGCTCTGGATCGTTAGGTGGCCCGTCTCGACATATTCTGGTGCAGCGTAACCGTATGTTCCCACCACCTGATTATAGTTATCAGAAGAAAGGAAAATGCCGTCATGTCTATGACTAGGGTGATTCTCAGTTATTTACCGATTATTAATCATGCTTTACATTGATGCCTATAGAACAGAAAAATGTGTCTAAAACAGAGGTTTCAGTTGATAACTCTTACCGCTGTAGTCACATGAGTGCGGTCATCTGCTGGCCCTTCTCTTGCCATCCCGAAATCAGATAGCTTCGCGTTAAAGTTTTCGTCCAAAAGGACGTTGGATGATTTAAAATCTCGGTAAATTACCTGCACAATTAGTCACAGGAATTGCTTCAGCGATACGTAAACATGACGGTTGACTCCAGCTTAATAACACCTTCAGAAGCTGTGCTGCATTCTTTTGACTAAGTAGGTACATTGGATCAGAGAAACAGTTCCCAGATGGATAGGGAAATTTCAATCCTTTTAGTAAATTACCAGGCTCAAGTGCCTTAAAATCCTACCGAAAATGCTAATCAAATCATACCATCATATATATATAGACATACATAGATGGAGTTAGAGCTTTATGTACTCAGACATTAAAGACACATCCTAATTGAAACGGATACAATCATGTTGTCAACTAACTCGATTGCGTTGGCCATAAGTTGTACCTTGGGTTCCATGACCTCATGCAGATAAGCCAGTCCCTCAGCTGCTCCAAGAATGATTTCTAATCTAGTTTTCCAGGGCAAAGTAGGCAAACCCCGGTTGAAGAGGTGGTCGTCCAAGCTCCGGTTCGGCATGAACTCATAGACCAACAGGAGCTGCACACCCCTTTCGTGATCCACAGAGCAGTATCCTAAAAGCTTCACGAGGTTCGGGTGATCCACAATGCTAAGACATTGAACTTCTGTAAGCCATTCTTTACGACCCTGCACATTGAAAGAAAACACCCATTGGAAAATGAAATCAATCCTCAGGTCTGGAGGGTGGACAACAGATACAGCTAAATTGATAAAATGAAATTGTGAGGATACTATTTTGCCATCGAATTCAACATTAGGAAACCAAAAACAGTGCCCTAGAAAGAGGTAGCCACCATTATCTCCAGAATTTAATGCCAGAAACAATGCCGGGGCTGATGATCCTCTCAAGTGCAAAACGTTGTACCGCTTTTCGCATCTTCTCTCAGTTATCGGATTTTTTCCTAATTATTCCTAGGCATAAGCACTCGCACCAGCTTCCTCATCTGTGTTCATTTGCAGCAATATTTCGAAAATTTTTACACTATAGACACCGAATAGGACACCGACTTGATTAAATGTGAATTAATTGCTGTTAGCCATATCAGATCATGAACTCCGCGTCAATAACTAAGACAAGTAGATGAGATTATGCATAATCCAAATACAATTAGCCAAAATAAATAAATAAATAATCAAATGCATCTTCACCACATGAAACACCTGTTCAATATCCTCCATCTGCTACAATTTCGTATGTATCTGTCAATCCTAATTCCTCATCTACTGCAAATGATTCATTAAATCAAACTGTAGATTACAGAACCAATGCAATCACAAGCAACAACACAGAACGACCCAACTTCCGAAAGAAGGCCAATGCTACAAAGATGTGAAAAAAGTCTACAAGCACTCAACAGTGATAAAAATGATTGAACTACAAAAGCCATCATCACCTGCAATCCAGCCTGATTAAGCTTTTTGATGGCAACCACGAGAGGACGACCTTTACCATTGGGAGGGCGAACGGTGCCCTTATAAACACTCCCGAAACCGCCTTCGCCGATCTTCAACATCCTGCTAAATCCATTGGTGGCTTCCCTCAGCTCCTCGAAGGTGAAAACCCTCATGGTGTGCTGTTTTTCTTTGTACAATTCAGGTATGCTTCTTCTAGGGGATGGCAATGAGCTCATTGACCTCGTCGTCCGAGCCGAATTGCCGGGTTCTTGCCCGGTCCCGATTTCCGGGGCGGATACAGCTTTGTCCTTGCTCTTGAATTTGTTCTTGAAGTAAAAGCACATCATCATTCTTTCTCTATCGATTCGAATTCTCAAGAAAATCCCAGGACAGAACCCAAGTTCAACCTTTTTGGGAAGATCAATCTGTCTACGGCAGAGGGAATGCAAATGGGTTGCGAAGGAGAGATCCTTCGCAGCAAACAAGAGGAGGATATAAGAGATAGGAAAAGGGTAAAACCCAAGTTGACGAATCCGTGGAAGTGCCTGAAACAGAACAAGCTATAATGATGATTTAGCTCAATATAAAGCTAAACTTTCAGCTCAAGAAATTGTACAGAAGATTGAAAGTTCAAAGGGTTGAGGTGTGAAAGCCGTGTCATCGAAGAGAAAGCGTGGAATTTGAACCCCAAAAGGAGAGAAAAGAAGGGTAGAGAGAGAGAGAGAGAGAGAGAGAGGACCAGCAAAACAAAACCCAGATGCAAAAAGTAAAAATGAACTTGTCTAGCAAAAGCTCATCAATCCATTCAACACCCATCCGGGGATGAGACAGAGAGAGAAAGAGAAAGAGAGAGAGAGAGGGAGAGAAGGACTTGATGTTCAACGACATGGAAGACCGAGATGACCGAGAAGACCCTTCATATCCAGTACCTGAACATCCGCTCACCAGGACTCCTCCGTCGGTCCTCCGGTTCTTGTTTTCATCCATCTAAGCGCGTGAGGGTCGCCCTCAGCGTTGCGTCGCCAGCCTTTGAATCTTGACTTTAGGAAAAAAAGAAGTCGGGATCGTCTCGTCTGGACAAGCCGACCCGCGGGGTGCGACCGGGCACTTCCCGTCCTCTCGTCTGAAAACGACTACGGGAAACCTTAAAGGCTGCCCGACGAGGATGGGCGTGCCCGAAGATAAAATGCGCAAGAGAATGTGGTGGACCGCATTCACTTTCCATACCCCAAAAAACCAGGAAAAAAAAGAAAAAAGAGTAGGCCCGCCGTCGTAGGAATGGAGAAATTTGATATTTGGGGACTAAAAATTTTGTCATGCAAGATCACGAGGTATTATTGGCAAGATTCTATTGCACAATATGAAACATGAGGCAGAGGCCACCAGGATCGTGTGTAATAATTTTAAACTCCGCATGTGCAATGCTCGTCCACTTGGCATCAAAAGCACTCTTTGTGATTCAACCAAAAATTTAAAATAATATGACACTACTTTTGAAAAGTTGAATTATCATATATTCTCGAATATATCCAAGTTGATTTATAAAGTAAACTATATCAAATTTTCGAATGAGACCAACCAAACTTAACAATTGATGTGTACACACTTGGTTTGTGTATTAGATGACTTGTAGAAAATTTACATACCATTTTCTATATGAATCAGGTGTGCCCAAATTTAATTTGTGATGAAATCTTATGTGACTATTGCCTCTAAGCTTGCCACTTAGCATTGTAGTTTACTAGAATTGGACTCTCCTTGTCACGAGAAAAAAATTAACTTTTCTCCGTAGAAATTAGCTGAACATATGTGCACTAATTAATTGCCCTCATCCTTCCCTCTCTCTCTATTATTTAATTCTAGCTCGTTTGTATTTAATAAGTATTTTTGCTTAAGATAAAAACATAATCTTATGCTTTTCCACGGTAGGTAGACAAAAACTTTTATTTTCTATAAGCGTTCCAAGATAGTATAATATTTATGCCATATAATATTTTATATCGTGATTGTGAATTTTTCATTACATCAATTAGTTGCTCCATACTTTCATAATATAATTTTACGAATAACTCTTACAGCTAATGATATGGTACAAAATATTGTATTTATACTAAAAAAAATATCGTGCTCCATTTTAATTATATTTATGCTAAAACGTTTCCTTTGTTAAGGAGTTTTAAATGCAAATCTTTATTTGTTATGTTTTTAGAAGATGAAAAATTGGTTCTTCTTTTTAGTAAATTACATTTCCCGAAAAGACCACTTACAAATTAATATTTTAACTTTCTCAGTTTAGTTCGATGGCCTTTTTTTTTTTTTTTTTTTTTAATCTAGTCTTTCCTTCCTAAATCTCCTAATAAATGTTTTGCTTAATGGATACGTCGCCCTAAAAAATGCAAATGATAAGGATCGTGAACATCATTGTCTTGAAAAGTTAGCACAAGTTTTTGGAAAGCGCAACATTAATTTTCAACGGTTCATATGTTAGGAAATAGGATAGAAAGTTCATATTGGTCTATCTAATTGTCTATCTCGTCGACCCTTTCTTTTACCTTTTTACCCTTTCTTTTACCTTTTTACCCTCCTCTCTTCAATTAAGAATTAGGTTCATAGAACAGATTTGACCCTGATTTAGATCTGCAACATGCATGCTTCAAGTGCAATTTCTCAATTAATTTGCAATCTCCGTATCGATTTCTAATTTAGCAATGGTTCGGAGCATCACTTTATTTAGGTAAAAAGGTAGGTGGTTATGGATCACTCAGTAATTAATAATTAGTGCGCTCATTACCATTCAAAGTCCATTGCGTGTATATTTATGATGCCTAATCTCAGCTAAGTAACAAGCCGGGTAGAGATGGGAGGAGGAGGTGCCTCTTTGAATTACGTATCGACTTTAAAGCTTGAGGATTTGCGAGTCATCTACGCATCAATTACCTTTCTCTTTCCTGGGGACATGCCTAACTGAGAACTGCTATTAAGAGTAGTCAAACGTGTAGACTAAGGCCAATCACATGGTAAGGTCATGGTCTGTTCATGTTGGTGTTAATTTGCTCAAGTCAAGTTGACTTTGGTGGACCAAAGCTTCTCACCAACTCACCGCTTTCCCACTCTAGAAACTTGCAAACTAGACCCGAGATCCAAATACCCTTAAATATTCAGCGTGAATCCATCTGTTTTGAAAGTTTGCACCATGCCCCCCCTTAAAAATTGAATCGGGAGCGTAATAAGCGAACAAGAAAACAAGAAAATAACGAGTCACCAGCGAAATTGTTATAGGCGAATTTCCGACGGAATGACATGCGAAGGCGTGCCGACATTCAAATCATCGGTGTAAGCTCGGCCTTTAATGTCCAAAAAAAGGCTATTCAAAACCGGCGGAACGGCTTCAAAGGTCGCCGGTTTCAAAGTCAAAAAGTCAGTCCAAAGGGCAATCTCAGAACGTCACTTCCGTATATAATTTCTTAATCGCCAGCTCTTGTTTTTTTTTTTCCCTCCGACGTCGGGCCGAGGAGGGAGAATCGAGACAATTTATTTGTGTTTCTGACAAGGATGGAAGTAGTTATGCAGATTATAATATTGCAACAAGGAAAACAATCCTGGCCGAAGCGAAAAGGTCAAAGGAAACGAGCCACGGAGGCCCGGTTTGTAATTGGGCGTTCAATAAATTGTACAGACATGTCAATTTTCTTACGATGCGGAGAAGTTGTAATTTAATAATGAGTAGGCCCTCTTGCCTTCCTCCTTCCTGGAAACCGTGGCCTGTCGAATCGAATTGCTTTCGTCCAATCCAATCCAATCAAGATCGGTAGCCACATAAACGGGTTACGGCATCTTTTGGCCCCTTTCGTTTCTCTTCCACACTTTGGAAAGCGACCCGACTTGTCCAAATGCGAAATCAAAGTCAATCCGATTCATGCCGATACGGATCAGGAATTTGTGCTTGCTAACGAGAAAAACCTGTAGAAAGACTCGAGAAAAAAGAAGACCCAACAAAATTACGTGAACTTAAATTGACCCGGGGAGTTTTACTTTTGGAAGGATTGAAAAGGGGAGAAAAAAAGAGTGGTTGACTAGTTGTGATCGTCGTGCTAACGCGATGAGGAGATATCGCGCTTACTGCGTTTGATTCCGCTATCCTATTCTGATCTCGTTTTCCCTGCAGAAATCCCTTTTAACATGATACTCCAGCAAACGATTTTTACATTATCTTTTAGCGAAATTACAGCAGATTTACCTTCCCTCCTCGGCTGTCATTGGGTGCTAATAGACTCGGTAAATACTAGAGGCAAGCGATTTCAGGTTCCAACCTAAAACCTATTCTACATGTGCAAGTTCCTGAAATCTATTACGTCACAATGTTGGTTTTCAAATCTACTCAGTTTCCACATATACTCATAATTGAATTATTGCAGCGAATTATATCTCTAAAGATCACCATTTATTGTAATCCTTAATTGTAAATCATATTTAGACACGTGAAAATTATGAAATATTAATAAAGTAGAAATTTAAAGATATATATCATTGAAAATGAAAGCTCAGATTAATGATTTTATATTACATAAATATCGCAGGATTACCTAAAGACATAGAATAAGAAAAACATAATAACTTATTATGGATTTCGGGTTCCAAGTTTCTACTTCTATCTAAAATCCAGAACCTATTTGACACCCATCATATGTCCAAGAACCTGAAATTGGTCACGCGGGAACTAGTTTGGTTCTTCGATTTTGATTTCACTCGGAAACCATACTTATCTCCAGTAGAAGCAGCCAAGATATATGCCAAATTGAATGACACCTGGAATCCACTAAGCAGCCGATCATTACCGATGAGCGCAGCATAGTAGTTTCCGTGTAGATTGTTTGGGTGCACCAGCTGGAAAGCAATACAGGAAGTGCAGCAAATTGGCACATGATGAAATGAAGGGGCGGAGCAAAGCAACATTGAACCTTAGCATAGCTTGAGACAGTTGTTTTGGGGTTCCCATCCTACAGGACTTCCACATGAAAGGAGCTGCTTTTCCACTAAATACGGAAAGTGATCCATTAGGACGCACTGCTCCCATTCCAGGGTCAACAGACTCTGTCCCAACTTGGTCTACAAACCGAGAGAGGCATCGAGGGGAATTCAGAGGTATCAATTCCAATAATGATGCAAAGAGCACATGATGGACGACTTTAAGGTGAATTTAGTGGACCGCCTTTTTCTTGGGACGAGGGGGAACATTCAACTTGTTCTTGCCAAGCGAACATTCAACTCGCTCTTCCTCAGTATAAGTCGCGACATTTGATCGTCAAAGGGTGTACAGCGAGATAAAGATATGGAAAATCAGCAGTTGAACATCAGGCTTGGCATCCAAACATAGTCAAGTTTGACTAAGTACAGTATAAGTGGATCCACACTTGCATGAAAGTTAAACGTGCACAGCAATTCAACTCTGACATCCCGCCTCTCCTTAACAAAGTCAAAATTCCACAACATGCATTGAGGACTCATCCTACACTTGAAGGGGAAGGAAGAGCCAATTCCTACCTTTAAAGTAATGATGGCTGCAACTCCAATCACAACTCGAACCTGACATAGTAGAACACAATGAGATATAACTCGGAATCGACGCGTCGGCACGCTTTAATCCATTTTTCATGAAAAAAAAAAAACATGTTGTAATCACACCCAAACATTATGTAGCATTTTCAATTTGCTTTTCGACTAATTTATTCCAAAGTCCATGTCTCAGTACGGTGTTCCCATTGTTGTCACCATATTATTACCATGTGAATGAGAGATGTATATTTTTTGTTCTTTATGACTGAGGACATCCGCAGTTGAAATTGTTGAGATACCAATGAACGCATGATGTGGGGATGGAGGATCTTCAGCCAATTTCAAGTGGTCTGCTCTTGTTTAAAATGTGATCCTTGGACATATTCTCTACTGTACTTTTTGGCTTTATGAAATTCTAAGTGGCCAAACTTCAGTTCAGGTGTCTGAAGTCAAACAAATATTTAGGGAGCTGCATCACCGTCCGTCCCTGGAGTCCAGTTCATGGACAATCCTACTTATATTCTCAGTCTGAATGGATAACTCGCTGGGTTAGATTCTTCTCAATCCGCATGCTTCCCACATGGGAATAAGAAGCAACAAGACATAGCGAGAAAGAGAATCTGCTTTCAGAAACAAACTGAACCTCGGCAGTTGCCGCCATCTCAATTCCAACGTCAGTAGTGTCTTGCACGGTCTAGAATGTAGAAATGAAAACTCAACTCGTTTTTGTAAGCCAATAGTGGAGGGCAAGCATCCCGCTCGTAATGAAGACACAGACCAGAGAGGAAGAGGTGATTGTCAAGCTTAAAGTGAGTTAGATTTTGCTTCTGTTGTAGATGCTCCAATCAATGAATATGTCTCTGCTACCAGATTTCCTGGAGCCCATGTCTGTACACATAGCACCCTGTTCAAAGAAGTTCATCAACTCAATATCAAGTCCTATCTGAAGTTTTTAACTTTGAGGATAGGATTTAGCATCTAGTTTACATCAACCTTGCATCAAACAAGAGTACCTGCAGATATTGAGTCATCATAAATTTAGAATCTTTATAAGAGTCATTTGGATGCAAATGAATTTTTTTTGACCTCTCAATGGCTTTATCAGTCTCGTCCAAGTCATAGTCCACTTTCCATGATTTATTAGCTGTTGATTTTGTGATAGCTGCAAGAATGAAATAATGGTTCTCATATGGACTTATCTGACAACATCAAGTCCTTTCAATACAAAAGACGAAGGAAAATGGATTGCAGTTCTGGAACTTAATTCTGAGTTTTCAAACTAGTAAGTAAACTGAAGGACTAGGAATTTAGGATAGCACAGATGTAATGATGCTTTTGAGTTTTGAGCCAAATAGTCTCATGAAAATGTCCAAGGTCAAAGGATTGCAACATAGAAGTGCAAAACTAGTAAATTAAGGATGGGCAAACCAACATGACTGAAGCGTCATTGCTTCGGTAGATTATACGAAATTGGGAACATGGAAGTGGAACTTCCCTGCCTAGAGGGAGATATGACGTGGGTATTATGGAAAAAATTGATTTTCTGCTGTTCTTAGGACGATCTATACAGGTCGTATTTGGGCAAACCAGCGTCTCTGGCACATTGGTCGCAGCAGTATACAGAATGAAAACAGGAACATGAAACTGGAAATCTCACTAATCCAAAAAGTGATATGATAAAGGTAGGCTGTTTCAGATTGTGTAGCATGGAAAAAAATGATTAGTTACAATTGACGGTTGGATGTTTGATGCACCTCTAGAAGACCATCCATATATTTAAAGCTTCAGGACCCCTCCCTCTAGGACCAGAAACCTTCTTATTTTCTGTTTTTTCCCTTAAAATCCTCATTCGGGACTTGTGATCATCAGTGTCCAATTGCCAAGTTCCTTGAGTACTTGCTAACACCCAGATTAAAGATGTGAGAAACTTAGCATTCAAGTAGTTAGCAAAAAATGTTCTGGTGACTGTTGTGCTAACAAATATTATTTATCATGGGAAAACAAATTGAATAAGCTGGTCAAGAATTTTGTCCCTGACTCCAAGGAGGATCCTGCACGCTCGAAATGCCATCACAAACTCTACAGGTTGAATGACTAGATGAAACAAAGTCAAGACAGTATACAGCAAGAGCACAAGATCAAAGCGCATTTAATATCTGCCAAAGAAAACATTTCAGTGGGCACCGCACAATACTCTTTTAGAGGATGGATCATCAAGATGAGAGGTGAGCGCACAGTGACAGCAGACTTTCCTGAGCAAAAGAGCTGCAATAAACATTATCTGTCACATTGAACTGGTGCACTGCCCCCCAAATTGAAAGCTCAGTTGGTATTAAAACCTTTGCTGTTAGCTAATAAACCCACACTTGTCAAACCCACACATGTCAAGAGGAACATGATGTGGCATGTTACAAAATAAACAAAGTCTAATCTTGTGAACAACTGTGTGCGATTGATACCAATGTAGCCAAGGGCGAAAGTCAGTTTGCAAGCACAAAGATTTTCCAGTGTCATAGAGCAAAAAAGTAGATGAGATCGATGCTGAGATGGGGAGGGTTTCAACTTTGCTTGAGTGGCTAGCAACCCAATATCTTCCCCAAACCCTTCATTGTGTCCATCGTTTAGATTAATTTGTAAACATTGGTTGCGTATCTGCATCAAAGTTAAAAAGGCTTGAGCAGGTTACCGGAAAGAAAGGTAAGAGCACATCACTTGGGATTAGGGAAGCTAGTACTACAGGATACAATGCACTAATGCGATGCTCCCAGTAATCTATAAGTTGCCTGTTGCATAGTTACCTTGAGCAACAGCTTGGCATTATGAGAAGGAAATACACGGTGAGAGGAAATACTTTACACTCGCAAAATGCACATTGGAAGAGCAACACTCATTGAGATTTGAAATATTTTTGTGATCAGAAACCGTTCCATTGATAATACCTATTGCTTCTTTAGAGCAACATGAGAATTGAGCTGTTTCATCTGCAAATGAGGTGTAAAAATGTTAGCAAAATGACTGTCATTTGCTGAAACAGAGCGGCAGTAAGAAGTGATTTTGACATCAGAATCTAAAAGCTGAAAGCCAACCATTCATTGCTTTTCTTCGTCGGGCATCTTTTGGGTGTCCTGATCATTTAGGTCATCCAACACCTTCACTTGCTTGTCGAACTCCTCGACAAGCCTGACCAGGCAAGAGGCGGCATCTTATTTATGATGCAAAAGGAATGAGAATCTAACGAAGTCGCGAAGAATGTGAGATACTAACTCCTAAGGCCCACGACCAAAACTGCATTTGAGACTGATAGCATTGCACAACATCCAATGAAGCACGGGCCCATAAGCAAGCATAGGGAAATCTTTTGCTGATAATTCAATTCGAAAGAGTTCCAAGTATAGATCCTGGAGCACTTGAACTCCATACTAAAAATCACTTCATTAACTATACTCAATTAGTCCAGACATCTGCAGCATTCAGGAAGCATCATGGTGAACGACAGCAACTCCTTTTCCTAATCAACATTACAAAAGTGACTTCATAGAGGAAGCAAACATCCAACACAAACCCGTATCACCCCGTAGTCAGCCTTTGTCCGCCATTTATATTCATTTTTCCAACTTGACTGGTCGTGATATGAACAATGTCATCAGCTCATGAGGAAAATGTTGGCACCCTGTTTCCCCTACTTTCCACACGATTGTTGAGCGAAAAAATACACACCCATCACAACTATCATAGAGGTGTAGAGGAGAGTGGTGAAGATTCATACCCGCATGAAGACCTTTTTTCTCTCATTTTGATTGAATTTCAATCCCATTATTATAACATGTGGTATTAGATTGGTTTATTCAATCACATGAACATGAGATTAAATTGATAAATATAGCGTACTCAAATAAAAAAAAGAAGGAGCCATTATTGATCCAATGAGAGAAAAGATGTTTTCTTGAAGATATGAATTTCCGCCGCTCTTCTCTAATAGTCGTGATGGGTGTGTTTTTGTCTTTCAACAATTTTGTGGAAAATAGGAGAATGTGGTAATTAAATGCCAACATTCTCCACTAAAGAGAGACCTTATGTAGAGTACTGAGACGGACCCTAAAATTGCCAAATCTCAATCGTCATCCAGGTTTAGGATATGAGTTCTCCATACCTAATTGGATGTCATAATTAGATGGCCCATAATATATTTAATTAAATTTAGCCATGTCATATGTTAAATAGAGGATCTGATGGGCCACATAATTGGGTTGGACCTTGTCGAGCCTAATAGAAAATAGCTAATTGCGATGGACTAGTGATTCTATTAACACGGATGTCAAATAGGCCATTCAAATGCACCAGAGACAAACTGGCGAAGCGCAGGTCTATGGGGACCATTAGAGATGAATCGCGGGCTCACCTTAAAGTAAAGAGGATGTCCTACTGCTAGGGTGTATATATTTCCTTGCCTAATATGTTCAATTACTTAATCCCCAAATACTGTATCCACGAACAAATGCATCAATTCATGATTCCATTCTGTTTCTCAAGTGTTCCGAAACTAAAATTTGAATCTTTTGTATTTTATTGAAACTGCTTTAGAAAGAGTTTTCTCTTTTCGTACCTATATATAAAATTTATGGGTATTGTTTTTTTTTTGGTAAAAATGGGTATTGTTTACATTTATCAACCATTTCCACAATTACCAAAAGTTCTAACTTTTCGTAGTGAAATGGTTCTTTCAATCCTCAAATGTCAATTCGTCTCTTTCATGAGTGGGAAAAGAGGAAAGGAAAACTGACGCACGATATCCATTAACGGAACAAAGTCCCTTTCATCGAGTGGGGAGGGAAAAGAGGAAAAAGAAAATTGATGTCTACCTGCGCAGCCTCTCTCGACTGCCATTCCTCGTGCATGCATGAGGTCGACCCCTTTTTTAGCTGTTTACATGGAAAGGGAAAGGGAATAAACCCGACGCACACGTAAACGAATCGCGAACGAGTACGCTTTAAGATGCTCGTTGCGTACAATTCTACTTAGAATAACTCAGTTTTCGAGATATTGATCTTGTACTGGCGCGTCGCCAGTCACTCTGTATTCTAAGAATACCCAGTTTTGGAGCCCGCGCAGAGGGGAATCGAGGACCCGGAAAAAGCAAATGGTCGCTGTATGATGAGTCAACAGAGGTCTTTACGAGCAAAAATAGAGAGAAAGGGGGATTAAGATGGCAAGGATGAGTCACTAGGGACGTGTAAAAGAATCGGAACTTGCCCAAATCACACAAAATCAGACCGCATCGGCCCAAAACCGGTAATTTTTAAGGGAAGGAGGGGAGAGGGAGGGTGTAAGAGAGAGGGAATGAGGATGCATTGTTTAAGATGGCAATGATGAGTCACTAGGAATGTGTAAAAAGAATCGAAACTTGCCATATCACACAAAATCAGACCGCACTAGTCCAAAACCGGTAATTTTTAAGGGAACTAATGGGTACCAGCTAAGTAGCACCAACACGGGCACGCGACACGACACGCCAACACGTCATTTCTCAGAAAAAAAAGAATTCCAACACGTTGTGATACGTTGTATATTAAATATATTTTATATATACATGATTAATTATTATATTTAAATTAATTTATTCAAATTCATAAATAATAATAATAATAATAATAATAATAATAATAATAATAATAATAATAATAATAATAATAATAAAGCCTATAATAAATCTATACTAATAACATTAATAAGTTTATTCATAAAAAATGGGAAAGACATTTTTTGACTTTAACAAAAGTTTTCGATGAAATAAATAACTAATGAGAGATTATAGTCAAAATAAATTTATATTTTTTTACGATGATCAAAATATATCATTATTTAACATCTAGTGCTTTTATTTTTCGTAATAATTTTTTAATCCACCTATTTATTTATTTTTTAGCCTTACCATGTATTAATAAAGTTATTTAACATTCAATATTTTTGGGGGCTAAATGGATCCCGCCCACTTATTTCACCCTCTGTTTTCTTCCCCCGCCTCACCCACTGCCTGCGCCCTCTCCATTCTTCCCTCACCCCCACCCACCACCTGCACTTGTCACTTCCCAAGATTGAAGTCACACTACACGAGGCTTTCGTTTCCTCCCTAGAAGCCGTCGTCTCTCTCCTTGCTCTTCTTCCTAAAATTGAAAAAGCAATCAGTAAAGTAACGGCCCAAATGGCAAAAACCCTAGCAATCATCTTCTCCTCTCCCTTGCTTGGTCTCTACCCCTCTTGCCGTTGCCTCACCTCCGTTCCCCACTTTGCCGTCATAGCCTCGCGTCCAGCCCTCAATTGCGGCATTGCGGTTCTCCATCTTGGTGTTATAGTCGGTGGTTGCAGCCGATCAAGACGATCGAGAAGGCTTCTCGACGTTGCAGTCGACCTTCTCAGTGTTACAGTCAGCAATCGCACCCTCCCTCGCCGTCGCTCGCGACATCGCCTTGGCTTCCTCACCCTTGCCTCCACTCTCCATCACCTTCTTCCCTTCGCACCTGCAGACCCGCCCACAAACCTCCGAGCACGCACGTTGGAGCGTGTCGAAAAGTGTCAGAGTTTCCGACACGCGTTGACCGCGTGTCCGAGCGTGTCCGATACTTGTCAAGATGTCCGACACAACACACGGAAGCGCTTCAAATGTGTCCGAGCTTCCTTGCTTCCTTGGGTACCAATTTGGTTCCCGATTCAATTAGCGGAACCACCCACCCATCCCCTCGGACTGGACTAATATTATAATAATATACTAATTTTTAATATAAATATAAATTAATTTATTATTATTTTGGTTTCTAACTCTTAATTTGGTTTTTAGTTTCTTTCACTTTCAACATAATATTCTCGCTTCTAGCTGCTTCTAGTATCTAGTTGTTGTAGTGGTTGTTTTCATTTTCTTTCGTTCTTATTAAGAACGTTGGCTTATAGTTTCTGATTTTGGTTTATAATAAGACCGGTTCCACATACTTTTTTTTGTTTTACTTTCTGATTTTGCCACAAAATATATAGGGTTTCTGATTTTGCTTGTTATATGTTGCAACGATAAATAGATAGGGCAACGTATACTTGATGCGTGGGGAGGTTGTTTACGGTATGGACTTTATGGTCAAATGAATGAAGATATAGATATTTGGTAGATTTTTGGTGAGACCAATTTCATGGGTCCACCCAAGAACCAAACTGGACCACGGAATCAATAGGTGATTCTCGATTCTGATTTTTTGAACCGGTCCTTAGTGATGGTTTCCCGATCTTCAGTTGGGGACCGCCACTCGGACCATACTCACCCCTACCAGTGATTAGGCATTAAATTATCTATCTTCGGTGAAATACTTCACCTCCGCGTTGTGGTTGGCCAGCCTCCCTAAGCCGGTGATCCTCTAGGCTCCCGTCCTCGTCTAGTTTGGAGGTCTAGGTGCTGGTGGTGGTGCGATCTTCGGAAAAACTTCTGCTGTATAAAAAGTAAGTGTGAAAGAAAGCGAGGTGAAGCAAGAAGCGAAGAAGTTTGGGGAGAAATTTTTTGTATTTCTTCAATTGTATTGAATGTACAGATCTCTGTAATTATAATATAAGATGTACATAAAGAAAAGGCAATGAAATATTCTACAAATCAATCTAATATGTCAATTTAATCCTTAATTGATTTAGCACACGATTATAATCAAATCGAATTCCCGGCAAATCTCCCGAACTCTCGAGCATACCTTCCAACAAAGTGAGCTGATCCATCTGATATTGAATTTCCATAGCAGATAAGTGTTTCGCCCTCCATTAACACCGTCCACCTATCTGAGTGATTACCGTTTTAGGGTACAAAAGAAACTCAAAACCATCAGAAACAACCTCGATTTTGCACGAAACACGGAGGGTCCTCCTCCTCGTCCTTGTCTTCTCCCTGCTTTTCTTCATTTATACAGAGTTACATAAGCTGTCGACCGGCATTAGCAGATCTTCATGATTTCTTTCCCTCTGCAACAACGTTTTCCTTGTGCTCGGTCCCTTCCGTGCAGATCCGCTCGTTGTTCAACTCCGTTCAAAAAGAACAGAAAATAAATCATTTCACTGACCAGCATAGACGGATTCTTTTAGAATCATGATTCCTCTGTCTATTCTGGAATTAGGTCCTGTGCAAGCCACCAGCGCTTCAGGATTTTTCGATTTTGCCGCCGTTTAGAAGAGTGAAGAGACATAATTATATTATGGGTTGACTTGATCATCCGGCGAGCCTACAACGAATGATCGAAATGGGGCTCTGTGACAGTTGCATTCAGAAAACACTTTAGCAAAATTCATGCTGTGGTCGCGTAGTGTAGATGTCCGACTCGTACATATCAATTGTTAAGAATAACAACGTTATGACTTGTTCAAATTCAAAATATTTTGAATTAATTAATACTTTTATTATTTAGTTATTACCGTGATTATTACTATCGCCAATTAATTCAAAATATTTAAATTAGTTCATTCATATTTCATGTAATTATTATCGTAGTTATTACTATAACAGACTAATTCAAAATTCAAAATATTCTGAATTAGTCCACATGATTATTGTAACAGCTAGTAGATAAACTCAATAATACAAATGCTATCATTGAGTTAAAGCATAAGTAAAACTCTTGCTTAAACTCAGAATCTGTTTTTACACCAATGGCTTATTATATTTTTAACCATCAAACGAGACATTCCTTTCGGAACGATTTGGAAAAAAGTCTAAAATCATTCAAGAGCCATAGCGAATGACTAAATGGTCTCGATTAGCGAGTTTAGATAATGTTTACTAGAATGAGGCGCTAATTAAGATAGGTCAATCTTAGCATGTGAAACATAATAATTGATTTTATTATTATTATTATTATTATTGGCAATTTGAGGTAAGGAGTAAAAGTTTTTTGGGTACAAATTAAATGTAAACCTTTGACCATTTAGACTCTTGTAATAATTAACGGGCTTTGTCAACATGATAGTTTTTGAGTTACTATAAGAATAAGTTTATTGCGAGTCATAAATTCTTAATGAAGTGAGCATCATAACAATTTATGATTATTTATTATTTGATTTTTTATGGTCTAAAATACATTGTTATTCTAATTGTAGATTAAAAATTATCATATGATCATTTCTTCTAATTAAGTCCTACTCCTTACTCATAGTCATAGCAAGCGGCTTGACCAAGGATTCCTATTTATAGCAATTTTTTTTTCGGGAAAATGGTAATTTCTCGGAAACATCCTAGGCTCCCTCATTTTTGCACGAGCGACGTGGACATCGCCCCCGACGACGCTCCCTCCCCTCCCCGACGTCGTTTCCTCCCCTCTCCCCTTCCCGGGGTACCCCGCGGCAGGGGCAGTTCCGCCATTTCACCTTGACGATTGCCAGTCAACGCACGGACGCCAAAGAGAGTCCACGCCGTTTCCACTGCCGAAACGCTCCCTCCCCCTCCCTCCCTTTGGCACTTGCATGCACTGTTCGTTCGCGCTCTTTCCTTCCCCCTTCCTCCCGCGATCTCGCCGCCGCCGGCGGCCCTCCCCTCCCGGCGCGCCCGCCTGCGGCCTCCGCTCTTTCTCGAGAGAGCTCTTCCGCGCGCGGCCAAGGCATTGATCTCTCTCTCCTCTTCTTTCCTTCCTTTTTTAACCCCTGTTGCTTTTTGAGGACTGTCAGTGTAGACGATAATGCGGTTGCGCTTCTCGAATTCTTTTTTATTCTTTATATTTTTGGTTTATGGCTGAGGGACGGATGGTTCTCGTTCTCGTGTTGCTTCGTAGATGAGTTACACCGTGCCGGTCGCGAAGCGGACTCGGGCGCAGACCCGTTCGGGCGGCCGTCGCGATCGTCCTCGTCGTCGGAGGGAGGGAGCAGTCGTCGCGGGAGGTGTCGACGGGGACGTGGAATTCTTGGGGGTAGCGTCTCCGGCGTCGCAGAAGGGGCGGAATTCGAGCAAGGGTTTGGCGGAAGCGGAGGACGTGATATCGATTGACTCGGGCGATTCTGGTGATTTGGGCGGCGGTGGCGATGGGGCGCTGCGCGTGGTCGCGGGGACCGGGGTTTGTGATTCTGCGGCGTCGAGTTCTTGCGGCGTGAAATTAGGGAGGCCGCGTGCCGGTTCTGCCTGCGGCGATCGTGATGAAGAGGCTGTTTCTAGTGATGAGCCGGTCGAGGATCGCGCTGTGTTGGGTTCGGATTCGACAATGTGCGGGAATCAAGAGGGTCCTCTTGAGAATAGTGGGGCTGCTGTGGTGGGGGGAGATGGAAGCATTGGTGAAAGTGGTGGCTCCAAATGTGATGGTGGAAAGAACGAAAATTTGACGTCCTCTCCTGGTGGAGGAATGGTAGATACCGGTGCCTCAAAGGTCGATGAGGAACAGAACCATATTGAAATTATTGAGGTGTCGGATGAGATGGAGACGTCTTCTAGTGAGGATGAGATGTCGTCGAGTGAGGATGACATCACAGATTATGAGGATGAGGATTACGTGGGCAAGGAATCAATGAGTTCTGTTAGCATGGATAACTCGAGTTCTTCTAGTGAGGAGGAAGTAGGAGATAGTAAAGATTCGAGCCAATGTGAGTTTACAGAAGAAGAAAGTGCTTTCAATGGACCTCAAGAAGGGAAACCCACGCCCGATTTGAAAAACAGGAAAGCAAGCCCACATAACATTATAGAAGAAGAAAGTGCTTCTGACCGACCTCAAGAAGGGACACCCGTGCCGGATTTGAAGAAGAGGAAAGCATTTGGTTTGAAAATCCCGAGTGGTTCTCTTAGTGATGAAGATGGCAACAAAGAGAGTGCTGTTAATTTTGGTGAAGAGCGCAATTGTGTGGCACAACGAACTCGATCACATTTTGGGAGGCAATGGAGGGATACAATGAAGGTTGGCACGTTCAGCCATCCACTTGATGTTGACGATGATGATGATGATGATGAGGATCTTGGCTTATCTCAAAAGTGCCATGTCAGAGATGAAATTCTCGTTAATCAGGACAGTCACTGTGTAAGAGACAAAACTGAATTTGCTGCCGTGTCAAACTATATAAAAGCTAGATCGAAGTCATGTATAGATCAATCTAAGGACGATAAAGATGACGACATCTCTCATAGTGAAAAGCACAACCCAGAAAATTTTTCATCCAAATCCATTAAGAGACAAGCTGTTTCAAACATGGATGATGGTGCAGAATGTCCGCTGAAGGAATGTGGGAATGGTGAAGATTTTCCATTCCTATCCAAGAGAAAGCGCGTTCGTTCTCCCCAAGATTACGATGTCATCAAAATTCTGGTGGATTCTATATGGGATAAGGGGGAGATTACCCCCAAAGAAGCAGATGCTTTTAGAGACACAACTTGTGAAGGAGAAACAAATAGGCAAAGCAATGAATGGATTCTTCCATTGAAATTTACATTTGGAGAAGAGGAACCAAAGCAGGTGGAGAAATCAGATTACGAGAAAGAACTGGACAAGCTGTGGGATGAACTTGACTTTTGTCTCCGGGCTAGTGAGATTGACTCTTATAATGCCGATCTGGTAAGTGGAGAGCGAAACATCTCTCTTCCTTTTAAATTAAGGATGCAATAATTATACTTTGTCATCATTTTAAGACCATTTTGCTTGGTTTAGAGTAACTGCAATTCTTCATTTTTCTCACATTATAGTGGAGCCACGTTATGAATTAGTTTGTCATGCTTACTGAAAACTTTGGTCTAATTTCATGTGGAGATTGTGTTAGATTTCCTTCTGAGCTGGGATGTTGTCAAGTTTCAGCATTTTGTGGAAATAGGCTATATCCGAAGCACTTATTATATCAGCTGTCAGCGTGTCACGCCCTAAACAAACACAGGCAACTTAGCCTTGTATTTGCATACCCGGATGACTAAGCAGCCTCAAGTGTATACTTCCTTCTAGCTCTGGTAGCCAGGACCTCCAATGTTCTTTTGACACACATTTGAAAGACATCATTTCAAATTGGAATATATTTGATTCATCGCATCAGTAGTTGCTAATTTTCTTGGCTCTGGGTTGCCTTATTTTTTGCATGATTTAGTGAAACATCACGTCTGTTTACACAAAACTGGTGTTTAATACTTCTGTATTGCTCTCTCCATATGTGATTACAAGGAGTAATTCTCTTGTGCACGTGCTAAAAGTTCAACACAAGTCCGCTGCATCAGAATGATAGTATCCTGGCCTGGTTTATTTGATAGACCTCAGTATCTAGAAATCTGCATTTAATTTGTAATATGTTAATATCTTAGTTTACATATACGTCACAAGAGCTTTTTTGATGCCATAAGTTTGACTGATTTAAAGTAGCTCATCTTTGCTCCCAGGTTGAAAGCAAAGATGTTGACCCTCAGCCTGACTTTGATAGAGTGACCCTTTGTAGTCAGGGGAATCATGAGTTTATTCTCGATGAAGAAACCGGAGTCAGATGCAAACATTGCTTGTTTCTGCAGCTGGAGATCAAATATGTTGTACCACCATTTGTAAGCCCTGAAATCCTTTTCTGCTTATGACCTGGTTTTTGATTCCTCTGTGTTGGCTACCCTGGGTGTCAGCTCAGGAGAACGTACTCTTTCGATCTGCAATTTTATCCCACTTAAAATGACATAGATTAAGTTTGGATTCATGTTCAGTGGATTTGGAGAGAATTTCATATTTCCATTAGATTGCGCTGTCTGTAAATTCTACTCTTAAAAAATATAGCAAAGGGTGGATTAAATGAATCCAGTTTGAGATGATGTAGCTTAAATTCTAAGGAAGGATACTTTCGTGACTTGCTTTCTTCATATTTTCTTGGGTTCAGTCATTAATTAATTAACTGATGATTAGAGAAATTTGATTAGAGTTCACTTTCTCTTCATCTGCTTTATGATTTAGAAATCTTATGAGGCTTATGACTTCTATCTTTATGCCTACACTTTTCAGAGTAATGATCCCTTGGAAAGGTCAGGGCAAAGAGTCTTTGGTAGATATGATTACGAGGACTATTTGCTTGAAAAGATTCGCTCTCAAGACTCCAGTTGCAATCTCCAAGCTGGCCTTCCCTCGGCCAATGTGCATGGCACGGTTTGGGACTTAATTCCTGATGTAAGGAGTGACTTGTATCCACATCAACGTGAAGGGTTCGAGTTCATTTGGAGAAATATAGCAGGAGGCATTCAGCTTGATGAGCTGAGAAGGCAAAAAACAGTTGGCTGTGATGGCGGATGTATCATATCACATGCTCCTGGAACTGGAAAATCTCGGCTGACTATTGTTTTTCTTCGAACGTATATGGAACTGTTTCCAAGTTGCCGGCCCGTGATCATTGCTCCTCGGAGCATGCTCCTCACATGGGAAGAAGAGTTTCAAAAGTGGAAGGAGGATATACCATTTCATAATCTCAACAATCCGGAGCTTTCTGGGAAGGAAAGTAAGGCAGCTTTGAGTGTTCTTAAACATGGAGACCAGAGCACCAAACATGTTCGTATGGTGAAGCTATATTCATGGACAAAAGAAAGCAGCATCCTGGGAATAAGTTACACACTCTTCAAGTCCCTTACGGGGCAAAATAGGAAAGTTGGTTCACCTCGACATACAACTGAAGATGAGCAGAGGAAAATACTTCTAGAGTTTCCTGGTCTTTTAGTCCTTGATGAAGGACATACTCCTCGCAATGATCAGAGCCTGATCTGGAAGGCTTTGTGTAAAGTGGAAACACAAAGACGCATCATTCTGTCCGGAACTCCTTTCCAGAATAATTTTGACGAGCTCTTTAATACTCTCTGCTTGGTGAGGCCAAAATTTGCTGAAAGAATTTCACTGGAGTGCTATGGTAATTTTTCTGTAAAGCATGGACGCAAAAGAAGCAAGGTGAGAGAGGAATGGGATGTGATGGCCCGATCTATACTAAAAAAGGACAAGGATGCACTAGAGAAGCTCAAAGCTATGATTAATCCATTCGTGCATGTACACAAAGGTATCATACTTCAAGAAAGACTTCCTGGGTTGCAGGACTCTGTGATTGTTCTTCGGCCAGGAAAATTACAGAAGAGCCTCCTTGAGAATGTGCAAAGCATGAAGAATCCGTTTCTTTTGAGTCACCTTGTCTCCTTGATATCCGTTCATCCATCTCTCTTCTCTCAGTGCTCTGTATCTGAGAGTGAAGGGTTAACAGTTGACATAAGTGAGTTAGAAAGCCTTAGAAAGAAACCAGAAGCCGGGGTCAAAACCAGATTTCTTATGGAACTCATCCGTCTTTGTGAGGCTACGCATGAAAAGGTCCTGGTTTTTAGCCAATTCATTGTTCCCTTGAGCTTTATAAGGGACCTGCTCAAGTCCAATTTTCATTGGACAGATGGCAAGGAACTGTTGTACATGGATGGACAGGCTGACATCAAGCAGCGCCAATCCTCCATTAATGCCTTCAATGACCCAACGAGTGAAGTGAGGGTGTTGCTTGCCTCTATAAAAGCATGTTCCGAAGGGATTAGTCTGGTGGGTGCTTCAAGGGTCGTGTTAGTAGATGTTGTATGGAATCCGTCAGTTGAGAGGCAGGCCATAAGCCGTGCCTACAGACTTGGACAGAAGAATGTAGTCTATATTTATCATCTGATCACTTCTGGGACAATGGAGGCTGAGAAATACTGTCGACAGGTGGAGAAGGACAGGTTGTCCAAGTTAGTGTTCGCTTCATCGGATGGGACTGGCAATCCTGGACAAAAAGTCACCTCAACGGGATCGGATGATAAAGTCCTGGAAGAGCTGATACATCATTCTACCCTCAGCGATATGTTTGAAAAGATAATTAACCAGCCCAAGGAGTCTAACTTGATCGAGGCTTTTTTTAATTTGGTGGACACTTAGCAGGCATTTGTTTAGGATGTCTTTGTACAGATTCTGCGAGTTCAGGGGAAGGAAAAAAGCTACAGACTATGCTCTCTTACTTATAGCTTATAGTTCTCTTCTGTTTTGGGTAGGGGTTCTAAAGACATTTTGGTGGACCATTCACGGACATCTGTTTAGGATGTCTCTTTGCACATATTCTGCCACTTTAGGGGAAGGGAAAAAGCTACAAGGTTATGGTCTTCTACTTATAGTTCTCTTCTGTTTTGGGTCGGGGTTCCATTGACACTATGGTTGTGAGGTCCCTGACCATTCTTTTGTAGATATACAGATGTCTAGATGACACCACCAATGCGGCATGGCTTGGCATGTGCTCCTTTTGAGAAATGAAATTTCTACTGTCCATCTCATTAAATGTCCGTGATGCCGGTAGTGTCTGTCGGGAATTTCAACCGAATGGAAGGTGTCGGCAAGGCGAAAGCCGTGCTAAATTGCTATCGTTTGGGTGAAATTCAATTCTTAAAGTGAACCTTGAATCTTAAATCCTCATTTTTACTCCAACTAGGAGTTTTCACAGATTCATCGTGCTTCTTGAAATTGGAAGAATCGTCGCCCTCTAGACCGACGGAGGACATTGCCATTGTTGATTTTTTGTTCTCAAACTCTGATAATTCGCTCTAGAGTGCTTGAATTTCTAGCCAAATCGTGACCGATTTAGAAATAATTTTATCCTCGCCGTTTAACTTCGGCAATGCATGCTAGAGTAAACGTCGCGACCTCAGTTCGATCTGGTCCGATCCCCCTGCTCAAATACTAATAGCAATCAATTTGGCCTCGATTGACACAGATCTCTAGAGCTGATTGCACAGAAAAGTAAAGAGCAGGGGGTCGATCGAGACCGGGCTAGAACTTCAGGGGCCATATTCGAAATTTCCCAATTTATGTTCGTTGGAAATCTAATCGAAGTGTGCGACTACATAAACGTATAAAAGGCGAAATAAAAGTGGTTTTAGCCAAACCCTAAACAGTCTGCTCCGCTCCAGTCGCCGCCTCCGCTCCAGTCGCCGCCTCCGCTCGGTTGCTGCTCCATCTCGCACGCCAGCCATGGTTCCCTCTTTCTCTCTCTCTCTCTCTCTAGATTTGCAGTGGAGCTTCATGGTCTTGTTCTAGGACGTCTTCGTTTTGTGCAATGACGTGAGTTATTGCTCCACATTCGCGCAATTTTCTGTGATCGTATGATGCGATTGAGCGGGATGACGTGCATATATGAGCTCGAACGTCGACCGCAACTGGGTCGTTTACGTGCATTGTGTTTGCGTTTTTTGAGGGTCTCTTCCAGTTTTTCGAAAAACTCAATGCACTTCGCACCGTTTGCTTTGTTTGCAGACCAAGAGGACGAAGAAGGCAGGCATTGTCGGCAAGTACGGTAAGGATCGCGACGATCTTATAGGCAATTCCTAGGTGCAAATAGCTAATTGTCGAATGAATGCAAGGCGTCGACCGTGCCGACCTCGGGAATTATGGGCATTGGTGTCTGAAAGGGAGACGTGGGTTGGATTAAGGACTTCTGTTGATGAACTTGGATGTGCTGAAATAGTGCAGAGGCCTGTTGGCACTGCTTTCTTTCTGATTCAACTCTGTCGCGTATTGGGCAATCCGGGAATCTTTATGTCGCAAATTTGCGAGGATGATTAGATTTGTGGCCTCAAGATAGGGATAGGAATTGGGTCTAGTGGAATTTTCTTTAAGGTCCAATGCCAAAGTCATTTGCTTTACGAGACGTTGCTGAATGGATCGACTTGCTGCGAATTGCAGGCACCCGTTATGGGGCGAGTCTGCGTAAGCAGATTAAGAAGATGGAGGTCAGCCAACACAGTAAATATTTCTGCGAGTTTTGTGGGAAGGTAAATCCTTTTGATGCTGTTTTGTAGTATTGCTTCTTCATTGTCTTTCTAACTCTGTTCTTCACAGTATGCTGTGAAGAGAAAGGCTGTAGGAGTCTGGGGATGCAAGGATTGCGGTAAAATCAAGGCAGGCGGGGCGTACACCTTGAAGTGAGATATCTTGTTTCGATACCGTTTCTTTCGTGCTTCGCCTTATCCATGTCAGGACGAATGACTGAATTAGTTTCTTCTCGTCTTCAATTTCTATGTTACAGCACTGCTAGCGCTGTGACGGTAAGGAGTACAATCCGGAGGCTGAGGGAGCAAACTGAAAGTTGAATGGCCATTCGCCACTTCAACCATTTTTGTTAGCAGCTTATTGCTTAGATTAAAAAAACGACGTTTTCTTTGAAAGCATCTTCTTCTTCGGTTGTTGTTTCGCTTTCATTCCTCTTTTTTTTTTTTAATTTAAAAGCATCTGCTAGGATCATAATTAGATAGAGCAACTGTCCTGTCTGCAGCCTTTTTGTCTGATCGGCAGAATGTCATGTTTTGATCGTCAATTTAAAGATTCTATTGGCAATTTTTTATTTTTTTTGTTGTTGTTGGTCCTGTTGATAGACTGTATCCCGGCATTCGTGCGATTCAGATTCCTATTTGCTCCCAGTACATAATATCTTCCACCTTTCTTGCCAATTTTTATGAATTGGCCAGAGGCTGATGTTGTGTTAGTATCGAAATTTATGTAGAAAGGCTAGTCTTGACGCGTGAATTAAATGAACTCGAGCACTTTGTCTAAGGTCGGGGATATTGCAAACACCATTTCGCGAGAACTCATTAGTGACACTTTTAGTAATTCATGTGCTAGTACTCTTGTCAAAATAGCTCGATCAAGTACCACTATATGGCATCTCATTTAATAACATTAATGATGGATTAAGCCCTTGTAAGTTTCACTCAACCTTCTAAAGCCCTTTGGGGAATACAAATTGTGCTTGGTTACCTCTATATGGCATTTTATTTAATAGCATTAATGATGGATTAAGCCTCTGCAAGTTTTACTCTTAGCTAATGAATTTTGGGTTCAAGTAGTTTTTGGCCAAATTTTTTTTGCAATGGACTTTAGTTATGGTACTTGTATTTTTTAGTTAGAAAAGAAATCAAACCCTTCCGTTGGTGGCTGTTGACCCTCAAGCGACTTTGACAAGGGCTACACTACCAAAGTGAGGGGCCACCTGAGGTCGCATCACCTCGAGTGGCGTGCAAATCAAGCGATCGTCGCCTGGGGTCGCACAACCTTGAGCGAGAGTCGTCAAAGGGCGCATGGGTTGCATAACCCTTGTAGGCCCTTCACTAGCCACTCATTAGTCCCTCGGTTAGATTTGGCCTCGACGACCACCCTTGCGTGAAGAAGATGAATAGTTACAAGAATAGGTAAAATCAGAAAAATAAAGAATTGATAAGGATAATTTTGAAAAGAAAAAAATAATAATTATAAAGCTCTTTCAAAATGCTTGTCAAAACACTTCAATATTTCTTCAAGAGACTTTGTAGTTTAAAAGCCCATCGGGAAAGCTAAATTAAAGACATTCTATATCCTGAAGGTGACCGCTAGTAGTGTCTTTCCATAGGTGATAAGTAATAATTTTTAGAATCCAGAATCCTATTTTAAAAAAGGTACTGAGCATTTGAAATAGCAACTTTCTTGATAAATGCAGGCTGATGAACAAAGCAATTGCAATCTGCGATCAAGTGTGTTCTCCATATTTCTCTAACATCACCTCTATATCATCAATACCTGAAATTTCTTTCCAGTTCTTTCTGTTTTTTTGGTCGAAATTTTCTTTCTAATTCATTACAAAATTTTACAAGAAGAAAGAAGGCTTTGCTATTAAAGTAATGTCAGCGCGACCATCCATCCATCCATCATAGGCAACATCCTTCGGTAAAGAACAAAAGAAATAATCCTTGCCACCAAAATTAACAGATGACTATTTGGCGACCCACGATTGATGGAGAATCATTACAACTACGATACCAACATGGCCAGATGAGTGGGCACGGAGGGAGAGAGAGAGAGAGAGAGAGAGTCCCTTCCAGCATAAAGGTCTAATGCCATCGACCAGATTCATCATCAAAATGCCAATAACATCATCTACACAAAATGGAGAGAACAAAACTAAACCCACGGATGGATAATCGCTAAACTCAGCCAACAGATAGAGCAGATGCATAAATGGAAATGATAACCACTCAAATTCTGAACTTCCTAGTCATAGCCAGGCCACGCCACGACACTCCTTCCTTGATGAGAATTGGATGCGAAACACAGCTCAATGTATAAATCCTAAAAACAGAAATACCGACGACGATGCATATGATCAGATGACCCTAAGGCTACATTTGATCGTTTAGATTTCTAATTAAGATAAGACTTAATAAGATAAGATATGAAATCCTGTAATTTTTTTTATATCTTGTCAATTATTTGGTGATTCACATCATTAAAGTCGAATATGTTCACAACATATATATATATAAACAGCATATCATTGTAAATGAACCTAAATGTTCATAAACGGAGGTGGAGAAAATCTCTCGTAACACTATTCCTTAATTTATTTTTATTTTATTTTTCCTTGTTTTAAATATTATTTTCTTTATTATTTCTTTTTTTCTCCTTAAATTTTTCTATTCATTTTTATTTTCGAAACAAGATTACAAACGCGTCTTTTGGGTAAAAAATTGTTCGGAACAAAAATAGTTTTTTCTATTTCCATTCCCTGAAACAATTTTTGAACATAAACATAAACAAAAGCACTCTTACAACTACGATACCAACGTGGCCAGATGAGTGGGCTTGGAGAGAGAGAGAGAGAGAGAGAGAGTCCCTTCCAGCGTAAAGGTCGCATGCCATCGACCAGATTCATCATCAGAATGCCAATATTATCATCTACACAAAATGGAGAGAACGAAACTAAACCCACGGATGGATACTCGCTAAACTCAGCCAACAGATAGAGCAGATGCATAGTTTATGATGGCAATGATGAATCACTGAACATGACATTCTCAATCTTCGTCAAAATACTTCTCCTCGGCATCGTCATTGGCCTCCCTAAGCCAGTGATCATCCAGGGTCTCATCCTCATCTATTTTGGAGTAATCCAAGTGCTGGTGATCTTCTCCTGACAAAAACTTCTGCTGCATAATGTAAGTGAACTGATCCATCTGGTCCTGAATTTCCATAGCAGATAAAGTTTCGCCTTCCATCTGCCCTGCAGCGGCAGTCTGCATACCGTCATCCAACAATGCAAGTGGTTACCATTTTAGGGTACAAAATGAACTCAAAAACGTCATAAACAACCTTTGTCCTGCATGAAAGAGAAGGGTCTTCATGACAGTTGGAATTCTGATTTGCTCAATGATATCATTTATCTTCATGAATATATCTAATCCGTCCATGCCACCAGAATTATCTTTCAGTTCTTCAGATTAATTAATATTGATGAAAATATTGCTTCATGTCTTACACTGAGGGTTTGTATTGTATTGGAAAGGACAAGCAATAGGGAACCCATAGAGTCCTTAGAAGGAGTTTTAAAAGCCCAAGAGGATTACAATCTTCACAAATTACCTCCGCGTGATTGGAAGGGGCAGCAGATCCATTGGCTTTCATGCTGTGATCTCCTTTTGCTGGCTCCAAACCCCCCTCATCCTCCTCCTCCTCGCGATTGGAAGGGGCAGCAGATCCATTGGCTTTCATGCTGTGATCTCCTTTTGCTGGCTCCAAACCCCCCTCATCCTCCTCCTCCTCGCGATTGGAAGGGGCAGCAGATCCATTGGCTTTCATGCTGTGATCTCCTTTTGCTGGCTCCAAACCCTCCTCCTCCTCCTCCTCCTCCTCCTCCTCCTCCTCTTCTTCCTCTTCTTCCTCTTCCACCTCTTCCACTTGATTTCTTTCCATACCAATCCAGTCCCTCTCAGCAACACCTAACCTTTGCTGCTCCCTCCGTATCTCTGCAACCAAAAAAGCTTCTTCTGACCTCCTCATCAATGTCTCCGACCACCTCTCCCCTGGCCTGGCCATACTCCTCCCACTAGGATCCTGGAACTTCCCCACATACTCATGGTGCAAATATGGCTCTCTCCCCCTCATAGCATCCTCCGAAAAGTATTGCCCATCAGATATTAGCTTATTAAGGTAAGCTCTCCTGCGATTTTTAACAGTGATTGATCTCGACCGTAACTCATCCGAAGTTGGACTCATGATGGTCCTCAGGTGATTCAGATGCCAGTTTATTTCATAGTCATCCTTGAGCGCATCAAATTCTCGAAGCTCATCGCTCGTCAAATGAGTTCCATAACGTTCTGTATATCAACAAAAGAGGGAACGGCGGTTATTAAGATCACTAAATTTCTCATTTACCATCTAGCTCTAGAAAGGCCTATAATGTAGGAATCTGACCGCCTAGGTTAGAAACTCTCATGCTAGAACAAACACAGAGTCATACAAAAGCCATAAGAACATTACATTGAGTGCGATCCTCATCATATGAGGATCTCAAAACAAGGGAAATCAATGTCATCTGAAACAAGCTTATAGAGAATTATATCAAATCCAACTATTCATCATTGCGAGAACACTAAAGATAAAAGCAATCAACTCACAAAGGAAGAACAGGAATCTAATTGAGGATGGTAGATTCAACGAATTAATCACTATGACCATGGAGAATGGGTGCACTGACGGATAGAAAAAGAGCACAAACACAATGAAATATAAGTTCACAGCCACCCCCATCAAGTCCCGCAGCCCGAACAAACGGGCCTAAAGACCACAGAAGGATGATGAGATCACCACCCGTCCCAAGACACAAACCAAGCATCACCCAAAATCGAGTAACATTAAAATTCCGTGATTCTACCAAAACTACATCGCAAGTGTTCAATCATAACATCCACCTTGTTCTTCTTGAGGTCCACAAAATTCAATAGAAAGCATCCAAACACATCCCCCATCCTCCCCGCCCCCCAAAAAAAAAAAACACTAAACCCGCCCCAGATTATTCATTTTATTATCACACAAACTCACTTCAGGACACGCCGCCCAACATCGCCGGAACTAATTCATCTATCAGTCGCTAGCAACAGCGACACTTCCAATTCTCTGTTCACAATCACATACAAATGTGAACATATCTTTCCTTCACCTTCCATATTGAACTGATTCCGCTGGAATAGGAACATACAATCAGACCTTACGAAATCACCCATTAAAAAAAATGAATAAATCGACGCGATTGCTTGCACAGAGGGAGAGAGAGAGAGAGACCTAAGAAAACGGCGACGTCGCGAGAGAGGAGGTCGAGGAAGATGGACTTGCGCTGAGCGGAACCGGAGGCCCGTGGCTGGACGGCGCGGGGGAAGTAGAGGTTCTCCAGGGACGACAGCCTCTCCGCTATCCTCTCCTTCGCTTCTCCGTTCATCTGCCCGCCGCCGCCGCCGCTCCTCCTGCTCGTGCTCGTCTCCGCCATCGTCTCTCTCTCTCGCCGCCGTCGTCGCCAGCGTCTCTGCGCGAGAGCGGTGTAGAAAATGTTCTTCAGAGGAGTTCCAAAGTCGGCGTCTTTCAAAGCTTCAGAAGCTTTGTGCAGTCACGGTGATGTCACGTGATATGCGAGCGACGTCGTTGAACCGGATCGTTACGGGCCCAATAGCTTCCACGCGGTTCATGAGCCCTCTTTAGCCCCGGCGATCACTTCCACCCTTGTCAAATCAAATCGTTACAGGCCCAACAACTTCGACGCAGTTCATCCCTAATCCTAGAGTTGGAGCTGCACCTTGTTTAGCCCCTTTCTGGTCCCAGCGATCACTCCCGCCCTCCTCAAACTGAATCGTTACAAGCCTACCAGCTTTCGCATAGTTTGTCCCTGAACCTCACATTTCTAGTTGGGTTATTGGCACTGACACCATTGTAAGAGCCGACCTCTAGCCTCACTTGTCAATGATATTATTCACTTCAGGCCAAAGCCTGTATGATTTTGTTCTTCTAGGTTTTGCCCAAAAAAAATCCTTATTGGTCGTTAAGACTAGCGCTAATAGCACATCATCTCATCAAACCCAAGTGACGTGGGATTTGTTTCATTCTTGCCACCATGCCATCCTACGGTCAAAGCCATACTTTGGGCGTGTTTGGTTAGACTTTTGGGAAAAGTCCTTTAGAAAAAATAAAGGGCTTTAAAGAGGCTTTTTAAATTGTAAATTATATTTGGTAAATCGTAACATAAAAATTCATTGCGAAATATCCTGGAGCAAAATAATGGTTGGCGGCAGCCATTGTCTGAGATTGCCAAACCTCAAGCAACCCTTAGAGACCACCGGCAAGGACGCCTGGGGTTTGGCGACCTAGGCAAGACCCTTGCCTAAGGTAGCGTGGCCTTAGTGAGGGCCACTTGCGATCAAGTGACCCTCGGTAAGGGTCACGCTACCCTAGCCGAGACCTCGTCAAGGTCGCTAACCACAGGCGAGACCCTTGCCTGAGGTTGCGTAGCCTCGACGAGTTCGCCTGTGGTCGATGACCTCGGTGAAGTCTCGGCTAGGGTCACACAACCCTCGGCGCAACAGCCCTCACCTAAGGTCTCACCTAGGTCTTGCGACCCTCGGCAAGACCCTCACCTAAGGTCGCGTGACCCAGGCAAGGCCTTCGGAGAGGGTGGCTACGCCGGGGGTCATGTGACCCTAGTGACCTCAGGCAAGGGTCTCGACGAGGGTCGCGCGGCCTAGATAAGGCCGGAGGTCACGTGACTCACTAGCGACCATCGCTTGGGTTATTGTGACTATCGCTAGCCTCTCTTTGCTACGTTGCCGGCCCTCCGCAACCTTGCGCAACCCATACATCTGCCTCAACAAAGAAGATGAACAATGTTTCACAAGGGTTTATCGAAGGCTCAGCCTTCTCCTAATGGGGTTTGTAAAATTTTCCCAAACACCCAATATTTGGCCAAAAGGTCTTTAGGTGTCCAAAGCCCATTTTCAAAGCAAGTCCCAAACGCACTCTTTGTTTAAACCCTCTTTGGCCCCAACAATCGCTTCCCATCTTCATTGGATCAAGTCATTACAAAATCTTTGAAACTTTTGTTTTTATTTTTATTTTCTCAAATTAGTCGCTCCATTATTATCCAAATCTACTTCATATTACTAAGTATGTGGGAACGAATGGAAATGAGAACCACTCAAATTCTGAACTTCCTAGTCATAGCCAGGCCACGCCACGACACTCCTTCCTTGATGAGAATTGGATGCGAAACACAGCTCAATATATAAATCCTAAAAACAGAAATACCAACATGGACGATGCATATGGTCAGATGACCCTAAGGCTACATTTGATCGTTTGAATTTCTAATTAGGATAAGATTTAATATGATAAGATATGAAATCCTGTGATTTTTTTACATCTTGTCAATTATTTGGTGATTTTTATTACTAAAGTCGAATATGTTCACAACATATCATGTGTATATATATATAAACAAAGATATCATTGTAAATGAACCTAAATGTTCATAAACGGAAGTGAAGAAAATCTCTCGTAACACTATTCCTTAATTTATTTTTAATTTATTTTTCCTTGTTTTAAATATTATTTTCTTTATTATTTCTTTTTTTCCCCTTTCATTATTCTTTAATAAAATTTTATCAAATAGTAAACTATACTAACATACATAAAATACAAAAATACCTAAAATATATAATAAATATAAATATTTAATTTATAGATTGAATGTTTACTATAAGATAGAATTAAAGTTGAATATATAAATTAAAATAAGATAATTGAACAATTTGAAAAGTTGAGAAATACCTAATGCCTGTTGTCTCTATTTGACAATCATCTCGTATGAAGTGTAGGGGTTTCCAAGACTCGTGTTCCACTTGATAAGTTCGTCTTCTCATCTCTGTTTTACTGTCTCGCTATTCTCACTTGATATGTGGACAAATCCATTTCAATCAAACAAACACAAACTCTCACATAGTTGCCTCCACAAGGCATGTCATCACAATACAATTGAAACGCTCTCGATGCAACACCCTTGCCGTGCCATGCCGTGCACTAGTCGACTGCGTTAGACATAAAAACAATGACTACAAATTGCCAATCCCATCAATGATGCTTTACATTGCTGCTGCAGACCTTCGAGATATTATCCTCTAGCCATCAGCAAATTGAAACAGGGGAGAAAAAAACCATGTCGACCCTGAAACTCTGTTTGTCTCCATCATTTCTAAATTAAAGCAATCTCTAGTACTGAAGTCTAGGGGCATTAAACATCCCGCACCCCCGCTTCCTCTACGTAGCAATCTCATCGACTTCAGAGTTGAACACAAAACTAGGAAAAGTAGTCGTTATGTCCCTGTAGTTCAAGAGGAGAGCAGAATAAATATATCGAAGATGACCATGCAAAGGGACGAGCATATGGGAAAAGGGAATCACCTCAAATAGGGGAGGGTCATGATTTTTAACAACGATGGGTTCTTGGAAACGAAGTTCTGCCACTCATCCCTATCGATTTTCCCATCCTGGTTCACATCAGCTTCCAAGAAAGTCTGCAGACAATTAAAAAATTAGGTATCCACAAAGACATGGATCGGGACACATAGAGTTCCCGCACAACGGGATGGACATGCACGCCTTCCTGGAAGGATGTCCAATGCCGTGCTTCTGCTTAAATAGGCGACAGAGTTTCCCATCACTAAGCTTCATCTTTTATTACTTCAAAATGTATAACCACTCGAAATAAGATCACTTCAGTAGTAAAGCGACAGACTTACTGTCTCAACCTAATAATTGGCCAAAAACTACAAAAGCAAAAAATTCATGGATATAATTGGTCTTTTTCAATCCTTCCAGCACAGTAAGACCTCCTGTCTGATGCTACTCCTATCCAAGTAAAGGCGACTCACCTTATCGAGTATTATCTCAATCGTGTCATCAGCCAATTTCATGTCTGACTCACATAGAAGGGCAATCAACATTTGCTTGACCTGCCAAATCAAGCACCAAATGAGACTGTTAAAACTGGTAATCCATACATCAATCAGCGAGACATTCTTTTCTACAAATTACCTAATGCTTGCATCATGAGTCAAGCATTTAATTTCAAAATTGAATCGCTTGGTTTACGAATACCATATAAATTGGAGGGACAAAATCAACTGAATAGGGTGTTTTGACCGTGGGCATAGTTGACACAGAACGTAAACACCAAGTACATTTATTCAGGATGGTCCCCATTGAATTGAGATGATTCGAGTGTAATTCTTATCCTTCTATTCTATACTCTGACACAGGTTCTTATTGGAGAGAAAGCAGTTGAGGTAGTGCTAATATATAGCATCTGTAACTATCGCTCGATGAACTTTGCATCTCACTTACATCTTGACGTCCGATAAATCCAGTACCATGCAAATCATATAGCTTGAAGGAGACTGCAATTGAGCAATAAACGTGTCAAAATTGAAGAATAATATGCTTAGAAAAAAAGTGAGGAACAAGAGAAGGGTGGCAATTGAAATCGAATTCTATGGTAGCCAGCACAAAATCTGCACTTTGTGAACTTACAATCAATCTTATCTTCTTGAGAAGCATTTGGATGGAAGACATTAAGAGATCTAACGAAGTCACCAAAGTCAATGGATCCCTTATGCTTAACATCAAAAAGATCAAAGATCTGCACACAAGAGAACAAAAATTAGGAGTGCAATTCGCTAATTACTCAACAAAAGGTATTATGCTGAATGGGCACAGAGTAAGTAAATTGGATAATTGAGTTACTTAATGGTAAATCCAATTTTGAGGCAGATTTATTCAATTGCAGAATATTTACTATAGAAGGGAAAACTTTATACCAGGATTTTGAAATTTATCCAAATCAACATAATATCTGGAGGATTTTATAACAGCAAAGAGGAAACACAGAATACTCATGGACATACATGACATGTAAAGGCATGGGCAACATAAGAAAAGAAACAAGCAAACCAAGTCAATTACCCGATTGGCAAAGAGATTCTCCTTCTTCCTGTTCTTGAATAAAGCCAACTGAAACTCTTCCTGGAATACAAGGTAAGCAAATTCTTTTCACAAATGAACCAGAATTTGCGAACAAGAGCAAATCAAAACACACACAAGAAACAAAGGAAAAATGAATGGACTGAACATATATCTCAAAATGGAGACTTTTCCTATTATCATCCCCCACCCCCTCCCTCAACCCCAATCGACAGTACAATTTAAGTTGCTTTCAACAATGCTTTGGATCCACATGTTGTTGGATTCAGAGAACTATGAGAAGGGGACATGCAGGAGAGCAGAGGGCATGGATGTCCTCCCTGCCATCGTACCTCCGTTTTACTTTAACTTGAAATTTTATCAGAACATGAAGAAAAACAAAATTTATGCTACCGAACTAATCATGAGATTACCGGTCTGCTTACAGATCACTATGAATTTCTGAGATTAACTATTCACTGGTAAGATGACCATGCAATTATTAACTGATAAAAAAATAAGTGTCATCTACTTTTCCACAAGATTGGCCTATGGAAGAGTTTGTAAAGGGAAAGGGGGAAAGCGCTTTTAGCTCACAGACTTATTAGTCACAAAAGCCTGAGACATGATACCAAAATGCATAGTTTACACATTATTCAGTCTTCTGCTCCAAGAAAGGACTATAAAAGCAGGCAAAATGGCATTGCAAGAAAGACCCACTGGGTCAACAAAGCAAGAAAAATTTGCTGAGTCTGGCTGAAGAGCACACATTTCCTTATCCTCGGAAAAATCTTCTTCTATATATTCTAGATTTTCTAGGGAGAAGACATTAAGGTGAGAAAATGAAATTAAAGCACGCTGTGCAATGACACGATAAAAAATTAAGTGTTCCTCACCAATCAGAGGTGCATCTTACCTTATTTATCAACCCATCGTCAACTAGAGAGCCGCTGATGCTCTTGTATAGCTCAAATAGTGCTTCAACTTCACTGACACTGACTGAGAAACGCAAATTGATAGGAGTCAGGATAATTGAAGGAAAAAATTGCTGACAAGACAAGCATGACTCTCACCCCTAGCCTTCATGATCATTAAAGGATGATAAAGCATGTGTTCAGATTTCCAACCAAGAAATTTGTGAACAGATCACAGTCGCATCAGTCCTATTGTATCTCAAACCTAAGCAGAAAGTTACATTACCTCCTACAGTCACATGCAGGCTAGCTAGTGAACTTTTCTGAATTAGCGCAAGACAAAAGCTGATTGCTTTGGAATAGAGTTTGGTTCCAAGAGTTAAAATTACCCATTCACTCAGAATTATCACTATTGCACGGCTAAAGCAATAGTAGGAAAGCACCAGAAAGCGACACTGAAATCGTTTGCCACTGGTGAATTCTCAGAGATACTCACAAGCTGTCTGCGAGGCAAGAGTCACAGGGTCCTCGTAACCAGGGAATTGTCTTCTTTGTGTAGAGTGGAAGCAGCCCATTTACTGAAAAAGTAGCAGATAAACAGCCACAACTGGACTGGGCGCCTACGCCTCAACACGACGTACTCGCCGAAACCATCTTTTTTATAAACTGCAAAATCACAAACCAAATTCACAACCGACCATGCCAATCAGCTAGTGACTCAATCAACGCCACCTAATTTGCAACCAAACAAGAAAAAGAAAACGGAACAAGCAAACCAGAAGACAAATTCTTGGTTCGATCGGAAACACCACCAAGGCATTCTCTTCTGGCCTCCCAATAGCAAACCGTGAGATTTGCAGGCACCCAACAAGCGAGACAAAAGAAAAGAAGAAGAAGAAGAAGAAGCGCTGATCAAACAAAGCCTCGATTGTTCCACCACTAAACTAGCTACCTGACAAGCACAGCTAATCACGAAATCCACACACACACACTTTTATCTACCCAGCCAAATTCCGACACTCTTCCATCTGGAACAAGACGACGAAACCGAGAAGAAGAAGTCCACCGGCACCCACGAAGCATCCCATCTCTGATCAACTGGACACGTCCAGCTAGCAACCGGCACACGAAACACTCCCAAGAAATCGACGACACCCACCACTTAAAACCACAACCAGAGCCCGTAGCATCATCAAAGGCCACACAAATTGGAGACGAACAGATCCCCAGAGAGCAACACCCCAGAACACATGGCTGGAAAGAGCAGGAATCAAGCAAAGGCGCGAGATTGCTTACAACGCTCGCCAATCAAGCCTTCGGTCGGACAGTGCCCCTTTTTCCTCCGAGCAAGAAACGGAGAGCGTCTCGAGAGAGAGAGAGAGAGAGAGAGAGATCTGGTAACCCACAGTAAGCTGGTAGGACGTGTTAAATGTTAATGGTTGCAAGATTTTTCCTTTTTTCGAAGGTTGCCTTGCAGGGGGTGAAATAAGGCGGCCAAGAAGCGCGTATCCTACCGGGGGAGAGAGAAAGGTGGGGAGGCGAAATCAGAGGGCCGAGGATGTTTCGATCGGACGGACAGGAATCCATGCGGGGGGAGTTTTGACCGTGCGGAAATCGTTTTGAATACGTTTTTTGTTTTTGTTTTTGTTTTTGTTTTTCTTCTGGAAGTCGGAAAAGTTGGTGAGGAGGAATTTGGAGAAGCCACTGGAAAATTGTTGAATTATTTGGACCTCGTAAAGAGTCCCATGAGCTCTCATCTGTGCCCTAATTTTTTTTTAAATTAATATTTTATGAATTTCCTTATTGACCAAAAAAATTTCCTTAATCTCGATGTATTCGGATAATCGGATAGGTAAAATTGAATTTACTTCTGCACCTATTTAGAATATCACAAAATTACTACGTTAAAGAATAAAATAAAATTCTAAAATTATGATGATATAAGGGAAGTGTTGTTTGTTATCTCTGTTGTATGTGAATGTAATAAAGGAATTATGAAGATAATGGTTTTTTTCCTTTTCTAGAAGGATTGCAGATTATACACACTTTTGAAATTTTTTTGGTATAAACACTTTTCATGCTTTTATAAAGGATAATTTGAGTTTTTTTTTTTTTTTTTTTTTTTGGCTAGAAAGGATGATTTAAGTTCAGCTAGTCTAATTCATTCCCTGGGATGCTCCCAAAATTGTAGCCGTACAAAGCAATTTTATACAAATGCAATAACTGATGAATTTTGTTTCCTATTTAATTAGTAATTTTGAGAGGATCAATGACTTATATTTATTAATCATATCTATGTATATTTTTTTGCTTTAAATCTCTGAAAGAGGAAATCCTCCATATCTAATCAAAATTCAAGATTAGATTTTTTTTTTTGAATGATGGATAATGTGTTTGATCTAAATTTTCTCAAAAGATTTCATTATACAACTTCACAAAAAGTTTGGTATTGAAAAGAATAAGTTCGTCAACCCACTAATTTTAGCCAAAAATCACCAACATGGACATTAGGCCTTTTACATGACACGGTCGGTACTTTTACGGTCTGTTTTTAATAATCGCAAAACATAATGTTGCTTGTTTAGAACAGGGCGTGCATGTAATTTATAAACCTTCCAAAGAAGACAACGATATCTTAAGTCGTATGGATGTCCTTTAAAGATAGCGTGTGCACATGCAAGTGCATCAGATCCTTTTTGTTAGAAAACACACGAGTAAATGACGACAACGACACACGGTCACATGAATTTCACCCACCTTTTTGTTTCCCAATTTGCTAAATTACACGCATAAATTTAAAATTAATCTTTGGATACTCTAAAATGTTGCTCATGGAATATCCATGAGATATCACAAATAAGTTCTTCTTATTATTATAATTTGGTTTAATATCACGAAGAATCTTAAATTAATACAAATGTAACAAATTTACGACCAAACTAATTTTTTATTACAAAAAATCCTTAACCAATATATGTGATCACCAAAAAAATCCAAACTGATACATGTGTTACAAATTTATTCTTTTTTAATTTCCGCTAAATTTGATTAATACCACGAAAAATCATAAATTAGTACACTCATGACAAACGAAAAATAAAACCCTAAACCGGTATACATGTTCGCTATCTTATCTCTAATTCAGCAATTAGATGGTAAAATATAACGAGAAATTAATTTGGGGTAAATTTATCATAAGTGTATCGATTTAAGATTTATTGTAGTTCGAAGTAAATCTGTTATAAATATGTAAATTTATGTTTTTCGTGATATTAATATTTATAATTTTAAGAAAACCATAACGGAAATGATCAAAGATTCGATCCCAAAGAAATCACCTTTTCTTTCATAGGACGTTGCTTGGCTCTTACTTTCTCGCCGTCTAGCGCCACCCCAAGTTTTCTTTCGGTGGACTTTTCCAAACGACCCTTCCCACATGGCGGCCAACGGGTGGCACCACGTCGGCGTACGAATCGAGACCAAATTGCGCGGCTTCCCTATTTGTCGATCGCGTCGATCGTGTCCGCTCTCAATAATTCAAGCAGACAGCATCGAATTTGTATTTTGTAATCTCGGTTGCCAACCCCAAAATGATCGGGGAGGGCCTACTACGATCTTTTTTCTAAAAACGAAATAATTGTGGAGGAGCAAGAAGGTGGAGTTAGCCCGTGGACGTCTTGGAGAGTCAACGCCCACTCAAAATTCGACTTCTATATTTTCAAGATCCCTCACCAAACGTTATCGGGTAGGCCTGCCAAATGAATAAGTTGAGTAAAAAATTTAGTTATCTCAAATTAACTCATTTATATATACATAATTCATATTCAACTCAACCTGATCAAATATCAATATTTAATAATTTTTCTCCTTAAATTGTTGTGTTTGAACCCGCTTCGTTTTTAATTTGAGTTCATAGCAAGCTACTAATTGAATCACTCATATCCATATTTCTTTGGATTTTACTTTTCAAAACTCATTTATGATTCATATATAGAAGCCATTCAAATTATTGCAGGGTTAATATATGGGATTATGACTCATTTTAACAATTATAATATTGAGATTACATGGTATGCCTAGCTTATTCCGTCTGTTGTTTGTAGTATCCATCAGTCGAATGATGCCGAGTATTTTCATCCACTGTCATCTGCTTAAAGAACTCAACAGCAGGTTCATTCCTCCGATTCCAAAGCCATAGAATGCTTATAAAGTCGAAGATTGGCGGTCTGTTATGTTTTGTGACATCACTAATAAAAGGATCTCGAAACTCTTGGCTAACCGTCTCAAATTCCTCTCGTATCCTGGGTCTATGTCCGAGGATGAAGTTGCTTTCTTGGCCGCCGGATAACAAGAATACGGCCGTCGCTTTAGAGTTGCCTCGTGAAATGAATCGGTATCATGGGGTTGGGTGATCGAGTTGGAGTCAAATCGGGCATGCATGAAGCTTATGAACGAACAAAACGAACCATCCCGGCGGATGCCCGGCTTGCAATTGGATTTTGATCGGAGACTGCTAGCTCCCGTCAACGGCTTCACGCACGGTGCTGATTAACGGTTGGTTCCCTTGCCGATTCGACGGGATTCTTTTGGTCATTTTCTACCATCTAACGATCGAGCATAAACCTTTCGACCTGCGGACCGGGGCAAATTGTCCCAACTGCTATGGAAACCATAATTCTTATCCCGCAGAATATTCCCTTAGCGGGCCACGTCTTATTCTGCCTTTTGAGTTAAAAAAAGAGGCATGGAGTTTCATGCTCCGATTTTCTATGGGTCCACTTTGATTTTTCCATGTGGGCCACGCGATAATGAGTGTCGGATCCTGACCAAAACAATTACGCATTTCCGGAGGTTCCGACCAGAAGAGAGAGAAGACTTGACAGGCTATCATTCTGCCTTGGTCTAAGGGAGGACAACCTCACTCATCTTGTACAAGCATGTTCACATGACTTGTTCGATGGTACCTTGTTGGTCGGCAATATCGATTGTCTGGTAACATTTCACTAGTAGATGTCAGAATTTAATGATTCGAAAGTAGAGTGATTACAGATAGATATGTGAGAAGAAACGAAAAAAATGTTGATAAAGCACTAACTGGACACAGAGCAATAAGTTCCATTTACAAATGAGATAGTTTTTCTTCTGTTATTTAATGTATGAGATATTTTATGTGTGTTCATTCGTGGAATAATTGATTCACCATTCTTTTACCTTCTTAGACTTTCTAACAAACATATAAGGAACCATATATATATATATATATATATATATATATATATATATATATAATATTTTAAGTTTACTTCTCTCGCAGACGAGTTATAAATTCATGAATGCTGGTATCTTATGTCTATATTTAGAGACACAAATGTGTAAAAGAGGCAAACAAATACGTGAGTGTTGAGGAAAAATGAGAGAGAGAGAGAGAGAGAGAGAGAGAGAGAGAGCTTAATGGGAGGTAGTAGAGCAAATCCATTGATTATTGTATCGACGTAGAGAAAATCTACAACAATTTGGTGGATAAATTTGATAGTGAAAACCAGTTTGAATATTTTCTCTTTATCTAATAGGAAGATTGAGTAAGAAAGGAAAGTTTAAACATTTTTCATGTCAATAAGTGTAGGATAAGGGTGTAATCGAGCCAAGCCGAGTCAATACAACATTGCCAAATTCAAGCTATCAGTGCTCGAGCTCTTCCAAGTATTAATTTTCCTACTCAAATTTGACTCAATTAAGGTATCAAAATACTTGAGCTCAATTTGATTATTGTCAAACTTACAATCAAAATTCGAGCTCGAGTTTCATAAACTAGAATAACATATCTTCATATATATTGTTATAGTTATTACATACTTTTAATAATGAAAGCTCGATTAGGTATCGAGCTAAGTATCGAAAAGCTTGAACTCGACTTGATTAGATACTTAAGGGATTTGACCTCAAGTTCAACTCAAATATAAACGAGCCGAGCTCAAATTACTCTCAAGTAACTCAACTTGACTTTAGCCATATGCATGAGTAGGGGTGTCAAAAAAGCCCACACCAGCCCAACCTAATCTGATCCTAAAATCAAGGGTATTTTGGAGTTAAGCCTTAGTCATCTTTGGATAGGGCTTTTTAGATGTTTGTATCATTAGGTCGAGCTGGCTCGGACTATTTTGACCCCCAATATAGGATACTTTTGAATAAATTTCTGATTTTGCCCCTTCAATGGAACCAAATTACCCGGCCCGTTCTCTTGTATTATATAATATTTGGATCTCGGGCGCATTGGTCAAGCCATTCATGCCCCTATCGGGCTTCAGGCCTGGTAAGATATCATGATAACCCGGCCCGTCCCGACCCCTTGACACCCCTATCCGTGAGTGAACCCTTCATAGGCCATTGTTACAGATTAGGACATGGGCTCCAATTCGAGCAACCTCTTTCGGCCCATCTCTGCATCAAGCCCTGGTTGACGAAAGTGAGCGAGTTAGCGAAGAGCAGCTTCCGCGGACTCATCTTGTCCATCGTTTCGTCGCGACTTCATCACGTGCGGCCGGGGAGCATTACCCATCACCCACCTAACCCCGTCGAATCAATTCGCCTTCGTTTGGTGGGCCCTGTGCAGTTCACGCTTGTGGTCGTAGTCGTAGTTGTCTCCTGTCCTCCGCATGCTTTTCTGCTTCTTTTTGAATCGTCAGCATATATCTGTTAAAATAAAAATAAAAAAGTCATAAAAAGTCTAAAATTATGCTAGCTAATTTTTGGTCGTAACATAAAAACCCAAATTTATATCTATTATTTCACATTTACCCTAAAATTTTTCTTGCAACGTCAAAAACCCCTAGATTTATACATGTATAATACATTTACCTAAGGTTTTATCAAGGCTTTGTTTGGTAATGTTCATATTTCTCTCAATTTTTTTCTTTTGTTCTCTAGAATAAAAAAATAAAAATTTATTTGATAACGTCAATTAATTTTTTTATTTCTTGAAATAAAAAAATGGCTAGTGAATAATTTTGAAATAGAAATAAGAGGTAGAAAAAAGTAATTTATTATTTCCATGAACAATTTTTAGAAATAAGTCATTTTTTTCTTTTCTTCTTTTTCCTTAGAGCCCCCGATCCATTGCCCCCACTGTCGGCCGCCGAATGTTGGCCATTGGTTGTCACCTACTAGAGGAGGAATTATTAAAAAATTAAAAGAAATTATATGTTATAAAAAAAATTCGTTGGACTTATTCCGAGAATATAAATTTTGTATATTTACCAAATGCTTTCTTTTACTCATAAATTATTGCAAAAAATAAAAATAGAAAAAGACTATTTCTAAAAGAAACTGTTCATTGGAATAGAAATGTTACAAAATAGATCTTATTTTTAGTCAAAATAAGGTCGTTTTATTTTACTTCAACCACGCAGAGGCACGAATCCTCAATAAAGAGTAAATATGTCGCACGAATATAAATTTGGGAGTTTTTGATGTTACAGAAAAATGTTAATGATAAATGTGTCACAGTGAGAATATTTTAAGATTTTCACCGATCTTTTTAGAAAAAAAAGAAAGGCCTTGATGTACTTGACCAAGATATATTAACTACCTTTCGAAAATTGTTTGTTCGTGATCATATGCTAAAAAGGGATTTTTCTTTAGCTCATAAGACATTTTAATGTGCATATAATAATGTCCCTACTGTGGTTCTTAATTCTTATGTTCGCAGGCTAATTATTTTCCCACGGACCATCGATGCCTGAATGGCCCATTGATAATCTTTTTTACCATTGTTCGCATCGTTTCATGTTGTCGTAAATCTCTCAATGTCAGATTGTTTATAGTTGAATGAACTTTTCAAAGACCATTTAGCAAATTAAGAAGATGGATAAGCACCGGCCGATCCCGATATAAAAGGAAGATGTCAAAGGGTGCACCTTAGGCTTACATGGAGTCTTATTAAATATGATTTGAAAATTTGAAGTTCGTTATTTGAAGTAACCGATTTTATTAAAATGTCTAGTAATTTAATTTTTAAATTGTTTTGAAAAGCGTTATTTTTACTTTTCTTCATATTTCTTTTATAGAAGTTGGCAGGGTTTACACCAATTGGTCAGTACCCTGAAAGGTTCCGAAACTTCATCAATGCTTCAGAGACTTCGGTAGATGGAACTAAAGGAAAAGGCAAGCAGGACTACCTCCACCTTTCGAACATGATGAACCTGGACATCTTCAAAAACCATATTCCTTGCTCTCTCTATTAAGCCCAGCAATTTGAAGAAGTTCTTTTTCGATTAAACCAAATGATTTTGCAAAATGCCGATTTACATGGTTGTCGTTACATAGATGTTAAGTGGAAAGGTACAGTTGAAGTTACTCAAGCTGCCATCAACACTGACCATGCAATATTTTACCAAATTTTATGGAAGTTTTCATACTCTTCCTTCGTGTCCTTCACTACTCATTCTAATAAAGTCCCCGTATTTTCAATCGTTCTAAAGTCTTTTTATTTATGCACAATATTTAATCAAATCCTTGTAGCATCACATCCAATTGACTGGACCAATAAAGACGTCGGAATATGATGTTGATTAAATATTACCTACATGAACACCCACACTAAATGATGAATAAGTAGGAGAACAACACGTACATAGAAAATAGCATGGCAATCGAAGCTCTAGATAGAGTTTTCGACGACCACAAGTAGTATGATCTACTCCACATTCTAGCACCATTCAACAGACATGTTACTTAGACTTGGCTGAATTTGGTGTTGGAGAGATTGACTAGACATGTTGTGTGAGCAAAACTAGGAGTGTGCATGGTCCGGGCGGGCGGTTCTCGATCTAGAATTAGGAACCACCCGTTAAGGACCGGTTCCAAAAAATTAGAACCGGAATCCATCCGTTAGTTGCATGGATCTACCCGGGAACCGGATTGCTCGTTCGGTTCGATTCCCGGATGGATCCATGGAATCGATATCATAATAATAATAATATCATTTTCTCGAAAGCTCCAATCTTGACGGGAAACAACTTTGATTTTTGACCAAAATTGCTAGTTTTTCGTCGCTTGACCTATTCTTCTTCTCCTCCTCTTGCAGCCCTACTTCTTCACGTGTTTGCTTTTTTGTCCACCAATTGCTCCACATTTGTCAAGGTGCACTTCGGACTTTTTAGTTTCAGTGCCTCTCTATTTGGTTTGACTGGAGATTAGCGCCTTTTCATTTGGTGTGCTTTGGACTTTTTTTCCCATTTTAATTATTTTTTTTAATTATTTGATTTGGGTTTGTTAATTTGTTAATTTGTAATTTCATTATTTTAATATAAAAATTAATATATTATTTTAATATAATCGGTTCGATTTGGGTGAGCAGGTGGATGGATCCGCTCATGAAACTGGGAACCGGATCGGTATCCATCGGTTCCCTCAAGAATCACCGGTTCCGAACGGTTCTGATCCGGTTCTAGGCGATTCGGGCGGGTTCCGGTTCTTTTGCACACCCTTAAGCAAAATCACTTGATTGGAAAAATTAAAAAGCGTAGACACTCATTCGAAAAAGTAACGGAGGTACAATAGTGAATATAACTTTAAACATCTGTTCTTGAAAATCTCCTTGTAATAGAAACGCGGGGTTTACCAGACAGTTTTTTTTTTTTTTTTTTGAGTGAGCAAGGATGAAATTTCTATTGTGAGTTGATTAAGGATAAACTTAAAAATAGTACGATTAAACAAAAATTTATGAATACCTCGGATTATCGAATTAATGTTAATGTTTGAATTTTGTAGGTGTGGGACCGACAAGAAGAAGAAAAGGCATATGTGCATGATGAACCTGGAGAGCATCTCGAACCAAATTCCCATCTCCAAGCTCGGCCATTTGTGTTTTAGGACTGAGTCAATGAATTATTTCGCACCATGCCACGGACGGTGGGCGTAGATTTTTGGGTCCTTTTCTCGAGGACGGTACTATGAAATATCTCACTAACTTTATAAAATAAATAAAAATTCCATTTTCAATTCGAATGGACATCTAAACTTAAATTCCTTTAACTTTAATCATAAAAAGATTATCGCGTCATGCTCATGATTTGCTTACATCGTGCTTGCTCTTGAATTCCCGAACGAATTACGAATCTAACAAGATTGCTCTCTTTTTTTTTTTTCCAAGAAAATGAAAAACAGCAATCTTGTGATCAACACAAAACATGCGTGGAGAGCAGCTCGTTGCCCTTTGATACCATTTTCACTTTTTTTTTCTTCTTAATATGATATGATAATCTAAAATATGCTCTTAACTATTTCCGCAGAGGAGAATGAGGTACCGGGAGAGGTGGCCCGAGTCCTCAATGCCTTCCAAGACGTGATGTCAGCCGAGCTGCCCAAGAAGCTGCCTCCTTGGAGAGAAGTGGATCATTGGATCAAGCTCGTGCTCGATGCTCAACCGCCGACCATGACACCCTATCGCATGACTCCTCCCGAGTTGGAAGAACTAAGGAAACATCTCAAAGAGCTACTCGATGCTAGGTACGTTTGGCCATTCAAGGCCCCATTTGGTGCCCTGGTTTTGTTCCAAAGAAAACATGACGGATCTCTCCGCATGTGCATCGATTACCGGGCATTAAACAAGCTTGCCGTCAAGAACAAGTACCCGATCCTTCTTATAGCCAACTTGTTAGATTAGCTCGAGGAAGCCAGATGGTTCTCCAAGCTTGATCTTCGATTAAGATACTATCAAGTTCGGATTGCCGAAGGGGATGAGCCGAAAACCACATGTGTGACCCGCTATGGATCATACGAGTTCCTCGTCGTGCCTCTTGGCTTGACCAATGCGTTGGCTATGTTTGGCACTCTTATGAACAAGCTACTACACCCGTTCCTTGATCGGTTTGTTGTGGTCTACTTTGATGATATCGTTGTATATAGTTGGACACTCGAGGAACATGTCGAGCATTTGAATCGAGTTTTCCAAACCCTTTGGGAAAACGATTTATATGTGAAACGGGAGAATTGTGCCTTTGCACAAAGGAAGTCCCTTTCCTTGGGCACATCGTCGGGGCTGGATTTGGCGAGGGTCAAGCCTCGCCCGACGGATCGTCGCCGCGAGAGAAACCAAGTGAAAATTCGAGGCTAGAGTTGCGTGACCATGGACACCCCCGAGCTCCTGTAAAACCCTAGAGACAACAACGATGAGTGGAGGGAGGAAATTTCTAGGGTGAGATTGGGATCGGATAGCGGAGCAGAGAGAGCTGGCCTTGCACCGAGCTGGCAGGGCTCGCCCTCGCTGGTCATGGGCGAGGCTCGACCCTCGCCAGATCGGGCGAGGCTTGCCCAGCGCGAGGCCACCCTTGCGGCCACTAGCGAGGTGGTCGGCAAGGTCAACCTTGACCTCACCGGTCGTTGCCTTTGGTCGGTCACCGAGGTCCGACGACCGGCCGGAGGAAGAAGAGGGAAGAAAAAATAAAAATAAAAATAAAAAAAACTCAAAAATGGTAAAATATTATTAAAAGTTGTCTACGTTAGCGCTGATTGGGTCACGTCAGTCGGTCGGCGTCCAGTTAGCAAAATCCGGTCAAAATTGGCTGGAAATGACTAAATTGGCACAACGTAAAAATGTTTAGGATTAAATCGGTACCAAAAAAAATGTTTAGGACTAAATTGGCACAAAGACAAAATGTTTAGGACTTTTTTTTGGCACTTTTCCCATTCTTCTTCTCCTCCTCCCGTAGTCCTGCTTCTTCATGTGCTTGCTTTTTGCCCATTAAATGCTTGACATTTGGTCAATGTGTACTTTGGACTTTTTAACTTCAACGCCTCTCTATTTGGTTTGACTGGAGATTAGCCCCTCTCCATTTGGTGTACTTTGGACTTTTTGCCACTTTAATTTTTTTTTTAATTATTTGATTTGGGTTTGTTAATTTGTAATTTATTTTTTAATATTAAAAATTAATATATTATTTTAATATAATCGGTCTGGTCCGGGTGGGCGTATAGATAGATCCGCCCATGGAACCGGGAACTGGATTGGTATCCACTGGTTTCCATAAATTGGAATCGAGAGCTAGACCGATTCCCTCAAGAACAACTGGTTTCGGGCGGTCCGAGCGGATCTCGATTCTTTTGCATGCCCTTAAGCAAAATCACTTGATTGGAAAAATTAAAAAGCATAGACACTCCTTCAAAAAAGTAACGGAGGTACAATAGTGAATATAACTTTAAACATCTATCCTCGAAAATATCCTTGTAATTACAACGCGGGGTTTACCAAGCAGTTTTTTTTTTTTTTTAGTGAGCAAGGATGAAATTTCTATTGTGAGCTAATTAAGGATAAACTTAAAAATAGTACGATTAAACAAAAATTTATGAATACCTCGGATTATCGAATTGATGTTAATGTTTGAATCTTGTAGGTGTTTGAATAGGCACAAAAAAAAAGTTTAGGACTAACTCGGTACAAAGACAAAATGTTTAGGACTTTTTTTGGCACTTTTCCCATTCTTCTTCTCCTTTTCCCGCAGCCCTGCTTCTTCACATGCTTGCTTACGTTTTGTCAAAGTGTACTTTGGACATTTTAGCTTCGGCGCCTCTCTATTTGGTTTGATTGGAAATCGCGCCTCTCATTTGGTGCGTTTTGGACTTTTTTTTTTTTCATTTTAATTAATTTTTTTAATTATTTGATTTGGGTTTGTTAATTTGTAATTTCATTTTTTTAATATTAAAATTAATATATTATTTTAATATAATCGATTCGGTTTGGGTGGGCAGGTGGATGGATCCACCCATAGAACTGGGAACCAGACCAGTATCCATCAGTTCCCATAAATTGGAATTGGGAACTGGACCGGTTCCTCAAGAACCACCGATTCCGAACGGTTCCGATCCAGTTTTAGGCGGTCTGGACAAGTCCCGGTTCTTTTGCACACCCTTAAGCAAAATCACTTGATTGGAAAAATTAAAAAGCATAGGCACTCATTCGAAAAAGTAACGGAGGTACAACAATGAATATAACTTTAAACATCTGTCCTCGAAAATCTCCTTGTAATTGAAATGTGGGGTTCACTGAGCATTTTTTTTTTTTTTTGGAGTGAGCAAGGATGAAATTTCTGTTGTGAGTTGATTAAGGATAAACTTAAAAATAGTACGATTAAACAAAAATTTATGAATACCTCGGATTATCAAATTGATGTTAATGTTTGAATCTTGTAGGTGTTTGAATAGGCACAAAAAAAAAAGTTTAGGACTAAATCGGTGCAAAAGACAAAAGGTTTAGGACTTTTTTTGGCACTTTTCCCATTCTTCTTCTCCTTTTCCCGCAGCCCTGCTTCTTCACATGCTTGCTTACGTTTTGTCAAACTACACTTTGGACATTTTAGCTTCGGCGCCTCTCTATTTGGTTTGATTGGAAATCAGCGCCTCTCCATTTGGTGCGTTTTGGACTTTTTTTTCCCATTTTAATTAATTTTTTTAATTATTTGATTTGGGTTTGTTAATTTGTAATTTCATTTTTTAATATTAAAATTAATATATTATTTTAATATAATCGATTCGATGCTGGTGGGCGGTGGATGGATCCGCCCATAGAACTAGAAACCGGACCGGTATCCACGGTTCCCATAAATGGAATTGGGAACTGGGCCTTCCTCAAGAACCACCGATTCGAACGATTCCGATCCAGTTTTAGGCGGTCTGGATGAGTCTCGATTCTTTTGCACACCCTTACGCAAAATCACTTGATTGGAAAAATTAAAAAGCATAGGCACTCATTCGAAAAAGTAACGGAGGTACATCAGTGAATATAACTTTAAACATCTATCTTAGAAAATCTCCTTGTAATTGAAATGTGGGGTTCACCGAGCATTTTTTTTTGGAGTGAGTAAGGATGAAATTTCTGTTGTGAGTTGATTAAGGATAAACTTAAAAATAGTACGATTAAACAAAAATTTATGAATACCTCGGATTATCGAATTGATGTTAATGTTTGAATCTTGTAGGTGTGGGACCGACAAGAAGAAGAAAAGGCATATGTGCATGATGAACCTGGACAGAATCTCGAACCAATTCCCATCTCGAAGCTCGGTCATTTGTGTATTAGTGGACTGAATCAATGAATTATTTCGCACCATGTTACGGACGGTGGGCGTAGATTTTTGGGTCCTTTTCTCGACGACGGTACTATGAAATATCTCACCAACTTTTTATAAAATAAATAAAAATTCCATTTTCAATTCGAATGGACATCTAAACTTAAATTCCTTTAACTTTAATCATAAAAAGATTATCGCGTCATGTTCATGATTTGCTTACATCGTGCTTGCTCTTGAATTCTCGAACGAATTACAAATCTAACAAGATTGCTCTCTTTTTTTCCAAGAAAATGAAAAACAGCAATCTTGTGATCAACACGAAAAAGATTGCTCAACACAAAAACATGCGTGGAGAGCAGCTCATTGCCCTTTGATACCATTTTCACTTTTTTTTTCTTAATATGATCTGATAATCTAAAATTCGCTCTTAACTATTTCCTTGCTGGTCACATGAAAAATCAATATTAATTGCGATGGCTTAATGCGTAATCAAAGAAATTTTAATATGAAAAACTCTTTCCTTTCCAGTCACATGAAAAATTAATGTCTACTGCGATGGCTTAATAAAATAAAATCATAATATGAAATTAATTCGAGTCTCTCACGCTTCAAAATCATAGGATTACTTGTATTTCCAGCACCTTCCAAACTTAGATTTGAATTTTCATATTTTGGCTTATTTCACACATTTTAATTTTCTTCTGCAAAGTTCCGACTTTCCACGTACCCTTTTTCCAGTGAAGGGACAAGAAAAAATCACTTCACTGAAAAGACGACTATACCCTTCTAGGATGCAATAAATGTGACGCTTCATCGTCGAAACAGAAACCCCGCTTTTTGGCGCTCTCTCCCCATCCCTATCTCCCGCTGTCTGTCCAGTCACAGCGAAGTAGCTTCCAGAAACCGATCAAGTTCGCCGGAAAACACCGTGCCTCCGCCGTGAAAACCACTCCGAGATGGCCGAGAAGAGCAAAGTGCTGGTGATCGGAGGCACCGGATACATCGGAAAGTTCATCGTGGAAGCGAGTGCCAAGTCCGGTCACCCTACCTTCGCTCTCGTGAGGGAGTCCACTCTCTCCAGCCCCGCCAAGGCCGGAATCGTCGAAGGTTTCAAGAGCCTTGGCGTCAATTTAGTTCACGTGAGTATTCATTCCCGTGCAATCTCTGTTCGTTTCCCGCATGTGGTGCTGCTTCGAGGAATCGAAGCGTCGCCTGCCGTTGATCTCGTTCGTCATTCGGAGAAACGTCTCTGGCGTCGATTTTTATCTCGATCTTTCGCAAGATCGCAGTTGACGGAGTCACCTTACGATTTGGTGTTTCTCTATTTTTCGCGCTGACTGACGAATCATCTCAGCTTCGCATGCTGATAGGAACGAGTACATTTGGAGACAAATGTTGTGAAATTTTCCATATGTAATGTACTGTGTAGATGAACTTTTTTGTAGAAGTAAACGTGGCAGATTTGTTCTTCAGATGCCTTGGTAAGAACCGTTAGGTGCCTATTTATACTACGGATGGTTGTCTTTTTATTTCTCATGATACTTTGTCTTGTCTGATGAAGGTATTGAAGGTTTTAACTGCATCGGATCGTGTTTTTCTCATTTTCTTAGTCTTCCTACTGCCAAAATAGGATTTTTTTTTTTTTTTTTGACGATTGCTGACTTTATCGATTGTTTGTCCATGCTCCTGGTTATTTGATCCTCAGGGAGACATATACGATCAAGAGAGTCTGTTGAGTGTGATTAAGCAGGTGGATGTGGTAATCTCTGCTGTGGGGCAAGCGCAACTAGCGGACCAAGACAGGATTGTGGTTGCCATCAAAGCAGCCGGGAATATCAAGGTCGTGCTGTTTTTTAATAATTTCATTGCGATAGCTTATTCTTTTTTTGCTTTTTTTTTTCCCGGTACAAGTGCATCGCTTTCTCCTCGTGAGATTTGCTGTGATGAAATGGGATGGATTTGACTTTTAAGTCCGTAGACTTCACTTCTTTCCTTTTATTTTTTTTATTTTTTATATATAGTCATGACTTTGTGTAGAAGTCGTGAGCGAAATTTGAGTACAGCTATTTCAAATCTGAGTACCGGACAGTGCGGGCTTCACTGCGGTTGGGTTTACTCTAGGTCATTGAAAAAGTTAAAAGGTTTCAAGCACTCAACATGGATGATGGTTATCTACCGTGCTCTTTGACCATGAATGAAAAACATGAACTGCTTAATCCTTCAAGTGGTCTCTCTTCGGTGGTTTCATTATTGTTGTAAATAAGTTACCAAAACCCAGTTAGTGGATAGTTTAGTAGTTGTTGCTTTGGGGGATGACGGTCCATAGTGAGTGGAGCTCAGCATATGCTCACGAAAGGCATTGGACTTACCTAATATTTTACTTGTGAAAGTGTCCAAGCAAACGGCATGTTTGCATATTTTATACTCGACAGACTTATCTGGCAGATGCCTTAACAATTAAATCTTCAGTTTTCTTTTCTTCTATTTTTCTAATAGCACTTGGGGTCGAATTTGCTTCATTACTTGTATTGATTCACTTATAATCATTTTTACTCTGTTATAGTAACGTATTAAAACGTGAAATTCAGTCTCGAGTAAGTTTGTTTTCTTTATTTGCCATAACTCATTTAAGTTTGTTCAATAAGGGGAATATACTCTAGTTTTTTGTTGCTTTCTAATAAAAATGTTTCTTCTAATTCAGTTAATTTTCTTCACAGAGATTCTTACCTTCAGAATTTGGAAATGATGTGGATCGTGTCCATGCTGTGGATCCAGCAAAAACTGCATTTGCTATCAAGGCCAAGATTCGCCGCCTTGTTGAGGCCGAGGGAATCCCTTATACCTATGTGTCTTCTAACTTTTTTGCAGGTTACTTCCTTCCAACATTGTCGCAGCCTGGGGCTACAGCCCCCCCTAGAGATAAAGTTGTTATTTTAGGGGATGGAAATTTAAAAGGTAAGAAGCAATTTCTTGAGAGATGCACATTTTAATTTTTTTAGTTTTTTCTGTACATTTTTCACAACTTAATCACGGTAGTGATCAGAGTGGGGCAGTTCTTGAAGCTTGCGAATTCCAGGCATCTTCTGTATCTGGAGATGTTGGCCTTTTACATCCATTAGTCTTCACTTTCAGAGACTAATAGATGACATGGAAGTTATTTGGTTTATCTTGGCACAATACCGCCTAGGCAGCAGATCGTGAAGGTTATCTTAATGTATTTGATAGAAAAAAGAACATATGGATGCAGTTGTGTGCGAGTTGTCTGGTGATTCTGTTTACCGAGAAAAATCTTCTTTGAATGCGAGCTGAAAGTAACTCTAGGAATATTAATGGCTTATATTTATCAACTGAATTCTAAAATTCTCCCTGTCAATATACAGCGGTGTTTAACAAGGAGGATGACATCGGCACCTATACTATCAAAGCTGTGGATGATCCGAGGACCCTGAACAAAATTCTGTACATCAAACCTCCTGCTAACACCTACTCGTTTAATGATCTTGTGTCTTTGTGGGAGAGAAAGATTGGCAAGACCCTGGAGAGGGTTTATGTTCCAGAGGAGCAAGTTCTGAAGAATATTCAAGGTCAGGGATGCGTTTCTATTTGATTTAAGCATGTAGAATTGTCTATTTCTCTCTGAGATTTAAGTATTCTGATGTTGATCGGTCTACTTGTCTGGTGATATTGCAGAGGCGGCAGTTCCACTCAATGTGATATTGGCCATATCTCATTCTGTTTTTGTGAAAGGAGACCAAACCAACTTTGAGATTGAGCCGTCATTCGGAGTGGAAGCTTCAGAGCTCTATCCTGACGTCAAATACACGACCGTGGATCAGTACCTTGATCAGTTTGTCTGATAGCCGAAACTGATTGGGATTGGTTGATATTTCACAGCAGTTTGAATCATGAATATTATAGGATTCTGCTTGTTAGGATCCTTGTGTAAAATGTCGCTCCCACTGATCATCTTATGGCATGTACAACCTTCAAATATGAGGACATACTATGAACATTCGGTTTGTTTGCATCTATGCAGTGCTTGGAGAAGTTTCTTCTGTTTTGGAGTTGATATCGTTTTTTATTTATGGGAAAGCAAAAAGAAAGGCATTGGGTTTCTCTGATTTTGTGTATTTTATGTGGTGCGTCCTTGGTGTGGTAATGAATTGGAGCCTTTGACGATGAGGTCCACCCTTGGCCAGGATGTCGTGGCCTTCGCGCAGGCCTGGCGATTGGCAGGGGAAGAACGGGGAAAAAAAGAAGGAAAAAAAAGAAGGTAGGAAGAAATGCAAAGAAACAGAAGGAAAAAAAATAAAAATTCAGATTTTTTATTTAAGTTGGTGTTTTTTTTTTAAATTTTTTTAAAATTTTAACGTTAGTATTGGTTGTGTTGCATTGTTGATTGTATTGGAAGGTAAATTGTTAAAAGATTTAGAATCAAATTAATTAAATTTAAAAGTTAAATTTAAAAGTTGAGGATTGAATGAATATAGGTCGATTGTTGTCGAGTCATTCCACATTTCAACTCTCGTGATGTTTGCTTTTATCAGTGGAGGTTGCGAATTGTGAATGTAGTTAACCTTGGCCAAAAAATTAAAGAGTTAATATTAAGAAAAATTTTAAATTAGTATATTCGTGATAAGTTTATTCTAAATAAGTTTTTTGATCATAAAAATTTCGAACTAATATATTTATGATAAATTTATTTTAAATTGATAAACTCGTGACAATTGCTAAACTTTTCAACTGGTGTGACGGATAAATTTTTCCTCTATTAACTTCCATCAAATTTTACCATTAAATTTGTTAAGATAAATGACACATTGTGATGTGTTATGGTGACATGGCAAGTCCACGTAATAATTCATAGGATTAATATCACGAAAAATTCCATATTTATTATAGGTGTATCGTTAAATTTATTACAAAAGTAATGTTAAATTTATCATAAGTATATGTTTTGAGTTTTTCATGATATTTACCCTATGGACATGCCATATCATCATGTGTCATCCATGTTAGCAAATTTAACAGTAAAATTTGACAGAAGTTAATGGAAAATAAATCTGTCGCAAGTTTATCAGTTTTGAGTTTTTTGTTGTTAAAATATTAGTTTTGAGTAAATTTGTCAGAATCTATCAATTTGGGATTTTTTGTGATAAAAAAATAATTTGAAATAAATTTATTACAAGTGTACCAGTTTAAGTTTTTTGATGGTAAAAAAATTAGTTTAAGATAAATTTGTAATAAGTATACAGGATTTGGGGGTCTTTCATAGTAAAAATAGAATCCCTAACACTTCACAATTATGATTACTTAAATTTATAGCACCATCAAAATTAAATTTTCTTGTTTTTTGCTAAGTTAAATCTATCTTACTTCACAATAACTTAATTGATCACTGAAATTGGACAAAATTGTTATCTTTTGTTTATTTTCCCACTTTCCATGTGCCCTTTCTCCAGTGAAGGATTGTCTCAACAAGTAAGATTATTTCACTGAAAAGACGATTATGCCCCTTTCGGAATCAAAATCCATTGACAATCCATCATGAAGACAAGAACCCCCCCTCTCTACAGCAGAGTCGCTTCAGAGACCGAGCAAGTTCGCCGAGAAAAACCATGCCTCCTGCTGGGAAAACTCTCCGATGGCCGATTAGAGCAAACTCCTGATGATTGGAGGCACTTAGGGTTTCATAATACCCTAGCTCAATTTGATTATAGTCAAACTTTCAATCAAAACTCGAGCTTGGATTTTATAAGCTCAAATATTATATCATCATATATATTGTTATAGTTATCAAATGCTTTTAATAATGAAAGCTCAATAAGGTATTGAGCTAAGTATTGAAAAGCCCAAACTCAACTCAATAAGATACTTGAGGGATTTGAACTCGTGCTTGACTCAAAACTAAGCAAGTCGAACTCAAGCTACTCTTGAGTAACTCGACTTGGTTTTAGCCATATGCGCAAGTAGGGGTGTCAAAAAAGCCCACGTTGACCAGACCCTAGTTTTCTTTGGATACAAATTTTTAGATGTTTGTATCATGAGGGTTGGGGTAGGGTTGGGCCGGGTTAGGCTTTTTTGACATTCTATGTAGGGTAGCTTTGAATAAATTTCTGATTTTACACCTTCAATGGAACCATTTTACCCGTTCTCTTGTATTATATGATATTCGAGTCTTAAGCGGGTTGGGTCAAGTCAATCGCGTGCCTATAGGGTTTTGGGTTGGGCCCAGTATCATGTAAACGCAGTCCCATTCCCACCCCTTGACATCCCTAATGCGGGAGTGAAACCTTACTAGGACATAGGCTCCAATTTGAGCAACCTCTTTTGACCCATCATCTCAGCATCAAGCCTTAGTTGACAAAAGCGAGTTGTAGGATGTGTATGACAGCCATTTTATTTCTGTTCCAAATAATTTTCTATTTCGGATTTGTTTATGGAACAGAAATCTGTTTGATAACGTAATTTTATTTTTATATTTTTGAAATAAATTTTAATCTAGAAATAGGTTTGGAACAAAAATGAGAAGTGAAAATTCTTGTTATTGCTTATTCTCTCTACTAGTTAGTCACTTGCCTGTTGCTATCGCCTGCCGTCCGCCACTGTTGTCCACCATCCGTCGCCGGTTACCGTTGTTGTCATCTGCCGCCTCCGAGGAAGGAGAAATTTTGTATCAAAATTCTATTCCTGGAACAGAAATTTTACATCAATTATTAAACATGAATTTTTCTCAGAAACTCATCCAAAAAAAGAAAAAAAGAAAAATCTATTTCTTTTTTAAAAATAATTTCTAATAATAATAATTATTATTTGCGTCCGGTAGTTTTCATCCAATTCTGTCGAGACTTTACCACGCATGCACCATGGGCACTACGCACCTAACCCCGGTCAAATTATTCACTTTCGTTTGGTAGGACTCGTGCAATGCTTCTGTTCTCCGCATGCTTTTTAGTTTTTCCCTTCTTTTTGAATCTTCTGGTCTACGGGAGTGCATATATGTTGCTACTCCTGGGGTTCTCAAAAAAAAAAAAAAAAAAAAAAGAAGAAAGAAGCCACAAAAAAATATACAAATTATGTCAATTGTGACATATATATATATATATATATATATATATATATATATTAAACTTCTTTTTGTAACATAAAAATCCCCAAACTATGAACTTTTTCTTGTTGTTTGACATATTTATCCTCTGACAAGGTTTATCAAATGATTTTCTAGCAAAAACAACGTCGGTTTAGCATCATGTTAATATCATTTGCTTTCTGTCATCCATGTAATCGAATCTTGATAAAGAGTAAATGTATCATTCACAGTACATTCCCTAGCCTAGTGCTACAGTAAAAGTGAACAGTGATTTGCTACAGTGAAACTGTACGGATTCAACGGTCTCGTCCATCACGAGCATTGTAGCTACACACTGAGTCATCCGAATTGTCTTCTAGGAGATGTGCCTCGTACTTCTGTTCAAGGGCTTCAAGGTCTTCTGGTGAGAGGATTTGATTCAGTCTTGACGAGGATGCTTGTTCATGAGCCCAATGTGATGCTTCTTCTTCAGCCCAGTTTGTATTTTCATCTTCTTGAAGGTCAGGAATTCTTGGCTGAGGCCAATTGGATGGCTCTGCATAGAAGGATGTGTCCATGCTTTGGAATTGTTCGTAGAGATCTTGGGACAGAGGTCCTCCAAAGCGTGCATAGGGGTCCTGGGTGGACTGGACAATGTCATCTTCACTTGTCATTTCAGGCTCTTGGGACGATGAGGCTTGTCTGTATTGTCCGAGTGCTTCCTTAGCTTCTGGTGCTCGGTCATAATGATCCCACGTAGTGGGTGCATTATTCCAAATATCTTCGGGAATGGTCTTGTTTTCCTGGCACATGATTCTTTGGAGTTCTCGATATTCGTTTTCACAGAGTCGAACAGATCTAGGATAAGATCTGTAAATCCAAGCTTCTCGACTGTTCAAGTTAGGTTTATAGGCTGTGGTTCCTATTTCCAAAGTGGTGCATTGAGAATGCTTCCATTATTTCTGCAAAAATTCCAAGGACGTCGAAAAAACAGGATGGTATGGACTTCGGGGTTTGGCGTCATCGATCTCGATTCTTTTTCTAAGTCTTGTTTCCAACATGTAGGGGGATAGAACCAATTTAGAAATTCTAAAAGATTTCTATCACATTCCTTTTCAATGTTTCTTCCGAGCAAGAATATCCTTGTGAGGTTAGTAATGAATCTTACGGTTGGGATTTCAAAAGCTATTAGATACTTATTGGTTAAGTACCATAATAACGTTTTGAGCTGCTCAGAAAATCATCTTCCTTCCAGATAAGAGGATGAATGAATGGATAATTCATATTTAACCCAAAAGGATAAAGAATCGAACCTCCATTGAATCTCGAATAGGTCTCGTGTGGCTTTGCCACATGAGGTTCTCCAGGTTCTCAGCAAGGCTGTCGTTCTGGATCTGCTGAATAATCTCCTGGGGGTATTTCCAGCTCTGTGAATCTTTGATGTTCTCGATTTTGTATTTTACTCCATGGTTGAGCATGTGGAAAGCAGGCCTTTTGATATACATGTTGATCTCGGGCTGGTGCTTTTGGCCTTGATAAGAAGTCGCAAGTACATTCTTCTTTCCGAATATGCTTAGTTTCAAAGGAGTATTTTGAAAACCATTCAGCCCATCTAAGCGGTTGTGAATTTGGAATTTGCTTTTGTTTAAACTTGGTCATCTGAGGAAAAGATGCCATGTCTAATTCCACCAGGAAGTGGTGGCCGATGAGATGAAACTCAAACTTTTTGATTCCATTTTTGACTGCTAGGATTTCTTTGAAAGTGGAATGGTAATGCATTTCAGCTTGGGAAAACTTTCCACTTTTATGAGCACAAAGGAGTCTCTTACCATCAATTTCTTCAAAAAGAACAGCCGTCCAATATTCATCACTGGCGTCAGTTTGGAGAATTCTTTTGCCTGTTGACGGTATTTGTAATGGTGGGAGATTCTGCATAATCTCTTTGAGTTCAGCAACTGCTTTGGTCTGAGTTTTTCCCCAAGGTGGAGAATTTTTCTTCAGTATGGATTGCAAAGGGATCAGAAACTTTGCAATATTTGGGACAAAAACCTTGAGATAGTTAATTATCCCAAGAAATTGTTGGACTGCTTTGTTGTGAAGTTATCCTGAGGAAACTTCAATAATTCTTGAGCGATATGTGGCCCTAGGTAATATGTACCTTTGTTAAGGTGCATACCAAGAAATTCAATTTCTGTCTGGGCAATATTCATCTTCCTTTGCGAGAGCATAATACCATGCTTCTTTACGATTTCTGCAAATTGCTCAAGGAGTTGGCGGTGTATGTTCATCGGGAGATCAGAGAGCAGATTATCGTCAATGTATACAAACTGCACTTGATAGAATTGGTTGGAAGATGCGACACATGGCCTTTTGGAAAAGGGATGGTGCTACCTTTAAGCCAAAAGGAAGAACTTTCCATTGGAAGTGTTGGTTCGAATACGAAATCTGTCTTGGATCCGTCTTCGGGATGGATGCCCAATTGCCAAAATCCGGCTTTGAGGTCGAATTTGGAATAGATGTGGGCTTTGGTTAGACCACTAAAGAGTGAGTCTCTAGATGGTAAAGGGAATTTATCATCTTGGAGGAAAAGATTGAGGGTTGATAGTTGATTACCAATCTCATTTTTCCTCTGTTTTTGCTCGGCACGCTTATTGACATAAAAGGCTTCACAAGCCCATTGTGAGTCAGAAACTTCAATAAGGCCTTGTTGCAAAAGTTCCGAGCATTCCCTTTGGGCTAAACCCAAATGTTCTGGTTTCATTCCCATATGGCTCGCCTTGGTTGGGTTTATGTCTTCATTTTTTTTTTTTTTTTTAAGGAAGGCGAACAAAGAACTCCGGGTTTTTCCATAAAGGATGAGAGCACTTTTGAGCAAATTCTGCATGGGATTACGAACAAGATTCTAACAATTTTTGCATAATTGGATCTAGTAGACTCATTTCAATGGAAAATAGTCTCTGGATATTAACAAATTCAGAGAATTGATCTTTATATCTAAGACCTTTTCCAGAATGCTTTGCGAAGCTAGGAGATTTGAGTCATGATGTCCCACCCAATTATCGATCTTTATTGGGAAGGTTAGATCCAAAAATCTTTGCGGTTATGGAACACTCAAAAGAACTGGACGATTACGGGAGTGGTTCGACATTTGTGGAGAAAGTATCTCCCGACACGCACTGAAATATCTCGATGTAAGGGGTCCAGAATTCTTCAGAAGAATTTTGGTATCTAGGATAGAACAACTTGCTCTGTGTCAATGAGAGCAATAACGGTGATAGGCTTAGCAAACTTTGATGTAAGGATTTTTACGGGGAAGTGTGGACGGTGAGTCCGGCTCGAAAATATGTCCAGATTTGGTTCGGGGATGATGGTGATATGTGGAAAATTTCTTCGGACTGAGTCCGACTCGGTTTCCGGAAGTTTGGTAAGAGGGAATGGCACAAAGAGTTTGGTCGATGGTTCTTCATCGGCGAGAGAATAAGGATTCTATATCATCATTTTCGAGAGAAATACCTATTTCGTTCTCAATATGATGGATTAGATGATTCGACCTTTTCTCGCTTGAGGGCAATTTTTGGCAAAATGTCATTTCGATTGCGAGATGTAGCAACGATTTGATTTCTTGTGGCTTGTGCGATCCTTTCTTTTGCGTAGGTATCGCCATTTCTTCTTTTTCCGGAAGTGCTTGGAACCATGCTTGGATTTCTTTATCCAAAACTTCTTGTAGTGTTTCTTCTTCCGAGAATATTTGCCACATGTACCATCACAGTCTTTCTTGGAGCATTTAATTTTCAGCTCTTGACGGGAGCAGGCTGATTCGAGGCGTCTGTCATCTGTGATGTATGTTTGCACCATCTTGCGTTTTAAGCATAATTCTTCTAGGCATAGATGGATTTCTTGCTGTATTTCCCCTAAGGGAATATCTTGTACCCGCCTTTGCTTTCCAAAGAACGATCTTTCAACCATCCGGGATAGTTCTTTCGGGATGGAAGTAAGGAAGACATGCTTCAAATTTGGGTGCACTCCAACTTGATAAAAGGTTTGAAGCATTAATTTAAAATGCTTATCAAGATGTTTTTTCTGGATGGAGCAAAGCATCTTCTTTCAAAGAACTCTCTTCTTTTTATCTCTATGAGATCACCTGGGTTTTCCCACAAAGACATGATATAAGAGAGTAAGGGCATGGCTGAAATTAGGTGACATCGAAATGAATCTGGTCCTGTTCGTTCGAAATGATTGCCACCAGAACTTCAAGCTTCTGTGAATCTTGTAACAAAATTGTACAAGACATCATTCATATCATGATTGGTGATAGATCGGGTCTTCACCATGTATGAAATTCTTCAAGACGGTGCGGCCATTTACGTAAGGAATATCATCAATGGTGAAGAATTGTTTTGATGTAGTGGACACATGGGGAGTGGAGTTGCGAGTAGGATTGCTTGTCTGACCCATTTCCATATCAGAATAATCGGATTCCATGTCATCATCTGGTGGGTCAGCCATGAATATGGATGAAGTGACTGGTGCAAAGGGGAGGGTATCGACTGTAGGAATTGAGAAGGATGAGGAGGAGGAAAAGGATATTGACGACTGTTTCATATCATGAGAAGTTTGCTCTCTTTTTGGGAGCAAAGTTTTTGGAGGATCAGTTGTTCGTTTGTTGGATAACAGTGAGGTTCCTGGGTGCCTAAATCCTTTAGAAAAGATTCTAATGGATTTGATAGCATCATCTGTTCTGGCCTTTCTCTTATAACAATGGAACTTGATTTTGTAGGCGATGCCTTTTCGGGTGATGCCTTTTCTTTCCCCCTATCTTTCTGCAGGGTTTTGATACGATTTCGTAAATTTGCCATATCTGGTTCTCTTCTATAAGGATCTGGTGGAATAGTGGCAAAAATGGAGGTTTGAGGTGGTGGGGGTAAATACCCGGTTTTAACAGAGGTGCTAATGGGTCGAATGGTCTCGAACCTTCCTTCTTCAAGAAGCTGGATTTGGGTTACGAGCTTTTCTATTTCTGGCCGTGGACTTTCGAGATAATGGTACCCAAGATGTTGTCCTAATTCCAAGGCGTGGAGCCTTTTCTGAATTCGAAAAGTATCTTCTTGGTACTTTCATCATACCTTCGAGATCTTGTTGCACACTTCCAATTTTGGAGTCAATTGCCTTGAAGGCATTGTTTTGTGCTAACATAGTCTCGATTGCCAATTTAGAACAACTTCGGCGGCGGTTTTTTTTGTTTCCCATGTTCATCTATATCGGTGGGAGTAGGAATTTTAGGAACATGGCGATATACGCCATGAGGATCAATAAACTCTTCTGCAGCAGGGAATGAGAGTTTAGAACTTTCCTTGACAAGAGGAGGAAAGTCAGTATCCTGAAACATAGCAATTGAAGAAGCAGATGGTACTTCTTCTGGAATTTCGAGGGGGGTAAGAATGCTTCTTAGCCCATTTACGGATTGGCTTATAGAATGGAGAGAGGACTTGCTTTTTCTGGGGAGGAGATGGCGGTGGTGTTTTTGGTAGATCTCGGTGAGTCTGGGATGTAGTTTTAGACTCGGTGGTGGAGGTGGTGTATAAGAAACCATGAATTGGTATTTGTCACATTCACCAAGAGTATCAACGGAGGAATCTCCGTCTAAGTACCTTTGGAACATCTTATCCTTTGGCCTTTTCCGTCGAGGTGGGGTTCTTGCAAAAGGATCTACCTCATCGGGGGAATTTGTACAGTGAGAACATTGACAAAAAGGATCCCAAAAATAATGACCATAATTGTCTTTATAGTAATGAACAGGATGTCCATCACCATCAAAATGCCTAACATGCTTTTTTGGATCTGGCTCGGAAATAGATTGAGGAACACATGGTTCAATCATGAAGAGAGTTTGGAAGATAGAAGGACTTTCTTCCTTTTCCTTACCAAATTTGATGGAAACAGTTCCATCCTTTTTCTTACGAACTCGAGTCCGTAGACTGGAAAGGTTTGTTATGCTGATGTAACTTTTCGTAGTTGGTAATCCAGGTCTCTGGAAGGAGCTTGGCCAACGTATCCTTTGGGATCTATATGGGAACATGGATACAGGATGCCTGGTCATTTTGCATGGAAATGAACAAGGCATCTTCATTACCATTGTTGAAGTTGAGGTCAAGTGCATGGTTTTGTACTCGATAAACCATCTGGTAATGTAGTGTTGCCGCTACGGAGTCAGCAGTTTGAGGGGCTCCAGTAAGTTGAACTTGGACTTTCATAAAAGAAAGTAACTGGGGATCCGAAAGAGCGATGTTGAAGTTGGGATATAGAGTGACAAAGACTGTTCCTGCATTCAAGGTAGTTTGAATGTACCAATGCAAGCATGCTGGTATTGTAAAAACACAGTGTCTAGCAATGCTACTCTTGCCACAACGGCAAACCTTTTCGACCGTGGAAAGTCAGAGCAAGACGAACAGCTCCATAATGGACATGAGTGTATCCCTGTTGAGCCCATTGTCTGGGAAATTCTGGAGGGATCTGGAGAGTAACAAAATATTCCTTTTCAGTAGCAGGAATAGGATGCTGGTCGAATTTGGAGGATTGGACATACTCTTTTACTTGCTTTGGGGTTTGGTGAATAAGTTGGCGAATGGAGCGAATGGGTGAAAATGAAGAGGTTGGTTTTGCGAAAGCGAAATAAGGGTTCATGAGGGAAGTTGGGTTTCGAAATCTTGGTTTCATCACTAAGAGAGACTTCATAAAGATAGTCGATCTTAGAAGCATTAGAGACACGAAACTCAGGAGGGGTTGAGGATGAAGACGAAGGTGTAAGGGACACCGGTGCTTCGAGGATTTCAGGTTCGTAGACATGATGAGAAGAGATCTTCTCAAAGACCGGATTCACCTATCAAGCGCATGGAATGGATAACATTAAAAACGAAACCATGGCTCTGATACCATGAATGGACCTAGACTTAGAACCAGGGAAGGAGAGTAAATTTACTGCAGGTATGCATCCCACAGCGGGCGAACAACCCCATTCATGGTATCAGAGCCATGGTTTCGTTTTTAATGTTATCCATTCCATGCGCTTGATAGGTGAATCCAGTGCTGAGAAGATCTCTTCTCATCATGTCTACAGAACCTGAAATCCTCGAAGCACCAGTGTCCCTTACACCTTCGTCTTCATCCTCAACCCCTCCTGAGTTTCGTGTCTCTAATGCTTCTAAGATCGACTATCTTTATGAAGTCTCTCTTAGTGATGAAACCAAGATTTCTGAAACCCAACTTCCCCTCATGAACCCTTATTCTGCTTTCGCAAAACCAACCTCTTCATTTTCACCCATTCGCTCCATTCGCCAACTTATTCACCAAACCCCAAAGCAAGTAAAAGAGTATGTCCAATCCTCCAAATTCGACCAAAGATCCTATTCCCGCTACTTGAAAAGGAATATTTTGTTACTCTCCGATCCCTCCGCAATTTCCCGGACAATGGGCTCAACAGGATACACTCATGTCCATTATGGAGCTGTTCGTCTTGCTCGACTTTCCACGGTCGAAAAGGTTTGCCGCTTGTGGCAAGAGTAGCATTGCTAGACACCAGGTTTTACAATACCAAATGCTTGCATTGGTACTTGTTCAAACTACCTTGAATGCGAAACAGTCTTTGTCACTCTATATCCCAACTTCAACATCGCTCTTTCGGATCCCCGCCATTTCTTTTATGAAAGTCCAAGTTCAACTTACTGGAGCCCTCAAACCGCCGACTCCGTAGCGGCAACACTACATTACCGATGGTTTATCGAGTACAAAACCATGCACTTGACCTCAACTTCAACAATGGTAATGAAGATGCCTTGTTCATTTCCATGCAAAATGACCAGCATCCTGTATCCATGTTCCCATATAGATCCCAAAGGATACGTTGGCCAAGCTCCTTCCAGAGACCTGGATTACCAACTACGAAAAGTTACATCAGCATAACAAACCTTTCCAGTCTACGGACTCAGAGTTCGTAAGAAAAAAGGATGGAACTGTTTCCATCAAATTTGGTAAGGAAAAGGAAGAAAGTCCTTCTATCTTCCAAACTCTCTTCATGATTGAACCATGTGTTCCTCAATCTATTTCCGAGCCAGATCCAAAAAGCATGTTAGGCATTTTGATGGTGATGGACATCCTGTTCATTACTATAAAGACAATTATGGTCATTATTTTGGGATCCTTTTTGTCAATGTTCTCACTTGTACAAATTCCCCGATGAGGTAGATCCTTTGCAAGAACCCCACCTCGACGGAAAAGGCCAAAGGATAAGATGTTCCAAAGGTACTTAGACGGAGATTCCTCCGTTGATACTCTTGGTGAATGTGACAAATACCAATTCATGGTTTCTTATACACCACCTCCACCACCGAGTCTAAAACTACATCCCAGACTCACCGATCTACCAAAAACACCACCGCCATCTCCTCCCCGAAAAAGCAAGTCCTCTCTCCATTCTATAAGCCAATCCGTAAATGGGCTAAGAAGCATTCTTACCCCCTCGAAATTCCGAAGAAGTACCATCTCGCTTCTTCAATTGCTATGTTTCAGATACCGACTTTCCTCCTCTTGTCAAGGAAAGTTCTAAACTCTCATTCCCCGCGCGAAGAGTTTATTGATCCTCATGGCGATATCGCCATGTTCCTAAAATTCCTACTCCCACCGATATAGATGAACATGGGAAACAGAAAAAAACCTCTGCCGAAGTCGTTCTAAATTGGCAATCGAGACTATGTTAGCACAAAACAATGCCTTCAAGGCAATTGACTCCAAAATTGGAAGTGTGCAACAAGATCTCCGAAGGTATGATGAAAGTACCAAGAAGATACTTTCTGAATTCCAGAAAAGGCTCCACGCCTTGGAATTAGGACAACATCTTGGGTACCATTATCTCGAAAGTCCACACCGAAATAGAAAAGCTCGTAACCCAAATCCAGCTTCTTGAAGAAGGAAGGTTCGACCATTCGACCCATTAGCACCTCCCGTTAAAACCGGGTATTTACCCCCACCACCTCAAACCTCCATTTTTGCCACTATTCCACCGTGATCCTTATAGAAGAGAACCGAGATATGGCAAATTTACGAAATCGTATCAAAACCCCGCAAAGATAGGGGAAAGAAAAGGCATCACCCGAAAAGGCATCGCCTACAAAATCAAGTTCCATTGTTATAAGAGAAAGGCCGGAATGATGATGCTATCAAATCCATTAGAATCTTTTCTAAAGGATTTAGGCACCAGAACCTCACTCGTTATCCAACAAAGCTGAACAACCCGATCCTCCAAAAACTTTGCTCCCGCAGAGAGCAAACTTCTCATGATATCAAACAGTCGTCAATATCCTTTTCCTCCTCCTCATCCTTCTCAATTCCTACGCCGATACCCTCCCCTTTGCACCCGCCACTTCATCCATATTCATGGCTGACCCACCGATGATGACATGGAATCCGATTATTCGATATGGAAATGGGTCGACAAGCAATCCTACTCGCAACTCCACTCCCCATGTGTCCACTACATCAAAACAATTCTTCACCATTGATGATATTCCTTACCGAAATGGCCGCACCGTCTTGAAGAATTTCATACATGGTCAAGACCCATCTATCACCAATCATGATATGAATGATGTCTTGTACAATTTTGTTACAAGATTCACAGAAGCTTGAAGTTCGTGGCAATCACCGTCGAACAGACCCGATTCATTTCGATGTCACCTAATTTCAGCCATGCCCTTACTCTCTTATATCATGTCTTTGTGGGAAAACCCGGTGATCTCATAGAGATAAAAAGAAGAGAGTTCTTTGAAAGAAGATGCTGCTCCATCCAGAAAAAACATCTTGATAAGCATTTTAAATTAATGCTTCAAACCTTTTATCAAGTTGGAGCAGACCCAAATTTGAAGCATGTCTTCCTTACTTCCATCCCGAAAGAACTATCCCAGATGGTTGAAAGATCGTTCTTTGGAAAGCAAAGGCGGGTACAAGATATTCCCTTAGGGGAAATACAGCAAGAAATCCATCTATGCCTAGAAGAATTATGCTTAAAACGCAAGATGGTGCAAACATACATCACGATGACGACGCCTCGAATCAGCCCGCTCCCCGTCAAGAGCTGAAAATTAAATGCTCCAAGAAAGACTGTGATGGTACATGTGGCAAATATTCTCGGAAGAAGAAACACTACAAGAAGTTTTGGATAAAGAAATCCAAGCATGGTTCCAAGCACTTCCGGAAAAAGAAGAAATGGCGATACCTACGCAAAAGAAAGGATCGCACAAGCCACAAGAAATCAAATCGTTGCTACATCTGCAATCAGAAATGACATTTTGCCAAAAATTGCCCTCAAGCGAGAAAAGGTCAGAATCATCTAATCCATCATATTGAGAACGAAATAGGTATTTCTCTCGAAAATGATGATATAGAATCCTTATTCTCTGCTGATGAAGAACCATCGACCAAACTCTTTGTGCCATTCCCTCTTACCAAACTTCCAAAGTGAAACCGAGTCGGACTCGAGTCCAAGAAATTTTCCACATATCACCATCATCCCCGAACCAAATCTGACATATTTTCGAGCGACTCACCGTCCACACTTCCCCGTAAAAATCCTTACATCAAAGTTTGCTAAGCCTATCACCGTTATTGCTCTCATTGACACAGGGAGCAAGTTGTTCTATCCTAGATACCAAAATTCTTCCCGAAGAATTCTGGACCCCTTACATCGATATTTCACTTCTCAGTGTCGAGAGATACTTTCTCCACAAATGTCGAACCACTCCCAAATCGTCCAGCTTCTTCCCGCAAAGGTTCCATAACTGCAAAGATTTTTGGATCTAACCTTCCCAATAAAGATCTGATAATTGGGTGGGACATCATGACTCAAATCTCCTAGCTTCGCAGCATTCCTGGAAAAGGTCTTAGATATAAAGATCAATTCTCTGAATTTGTTAATATCCAGAGACTGTTTTCCATTGAAATGAGTCTACTAGATCCAATTATGCAAAAATTGTTAGAATCTTGTTCAGAATCCCATGCAGAATTTGCTCAAAAGTGCTCTCATCCTTTATGGAAAAACCCGGAGTTCTTTGTTCGCCTTCCTTTAAAAAAAAATGAAGACATAAACCCAACCAAGGCGAGCCATATGGGAATGAAACCAGAACATTTGGGTTTAGCCCAAAGGGAATGCTCGGAACTTTTGCAACAAGGCCTTATTGAAGTTTCTGACTCACAATGGGCTTGTGAAGCCTTTTATGTCAATAAGCGTGCCGAGCAAAACAGAGGAAAAATGAGATTGGTAATCAACTATCAACCCCTCAATCTTTTCCTCCAAGATGATAAATTCCCTTTACCATCTAGAGACTCACTCTTTAGTGGTCTAACCAAAGCCCACATCTATTCCAAATTCGACCTCAAAGCCGGATTTTGGCAATTGGCATCCATCCCGAAGACAGATCCAAGACAGATTACGTATTCCGAACCAACACTTCCAATGGAAAGTTCTTCCTTTTGGCTTAAAGGTAGCACCATCCCTTTTCCAAAAGGCCATGTGTCGCATCTTCCAACCAATTCTATCAAGTGCAACTGTATACATTGACGATATTCGCTCTACGCCCGATGAACAGTCACACCGCCAACTCCTTGAGCAATTTGCGAGAAATCGTAAAGAAGCATGGTATTATGCTCTCGCAAAGGAAGATGAATATTGCCCGAGACGAAATTGAATTTCTTGGTATGCACCTTAACAAAGGTACATATTACCTAGGGCCACATATCGCTCAAGAATTATTGAAGTTTCCTCAGGATAACTTCACAACAAAGCAGGTCCAGCAATTTCTTGGGATAATTAACTATCTCAAGGTTTTTGTCCCAAATATTGCAAAGTTTCTGATCCCTTTGCAATCCATACTGAAGAAAAATTCTCCACCTTGGGGAAAAACTCGGACCAAAGCAGTTCTTTGAACTCAAAGAGATTATGCGAGAATCTCCCACCATTACAAATACCGTCAACAGGCAAAAGAATTCTCCAAACTGACGCCAGTGATGAATATTGGACGGCTGTTCTTTTTGAAGAAATTGATGGTAAGAGACTCCTTTGTGCTCATAAAAGTGGAAAGTTTTCCCAAGCTGAAATGCATTACCATTCCACTTTCAAAGAAATCCTAGCAAAAAAATGGAATCAAAAAGTTTGAGTTTCATCTCATCGGCCACCACTTCCTGGTGGAATTAGACATGGCATCTTTTCCTCAGATGACCAAGTTTAAACAAAAGCAAATTCCAAATTCACAACTGCTTAGATGGGCTGAATGGTTTTCAAAATACTCCTTTGAAACTAAGCATATTCCTGGAAAGAAGAATGTACTTGCTGACTTCTTATCAAGGCCAAAAGCACCAGCCGAGATCAACATGTATATCAAAAGGCCTGCTTTCCACATGCTCAACCATGGAGTAAAATACAAAATCGAGAACATCAAAGATTCACGAGCTGGAAATACCCCCGAGATTATTCGGCGGAATCGAGATCCGTAACGACAGCCTTGCTGAGAACCCGGAGAACCTCATGTGGCAAAGCCACACGGACCTATTCGAGATTCAATGGAGGTTCGATTCTTTATCCTTTTGGGTTAAATATGAATTATCCATTCATTCATCCTCTTATCCGGAAGGAAGATGATTTTCCTGAGCAGCTCAAAACGTTATTATGGTACTTAACCAATAAGTATCTAATAGCTTTTGAAATCCCAACCAGAAGATTCATTGCTAACCTCACAAGGATATTCTTGCTCGGAAGAAACATTGAAAAGGAATGTGATAGAAATCTTTTAGAATTTCTAAATTGGTTCTATCCCCCTACATGTTGGAAACAAGACTTAGAAAAAGAACTGAGATCGATGACGCCAAACCCTGAAGTCCATACCATCCTGTTTTTTCGACGTCCTTGGAATTTTTGCAGAAATAATGGAAGCATTCTCAATGCACCACTGGAAATAGGAACCACAGCCTATAAACCTAACTTGAACAGTCGAGAAGCTCGGATTTACAGATCTTATCCTAGATCTGTTCGACTCTGTGAAAACGAATATCGAGAACTCCAAAGAATCCTGTGCCAGGAAAACAAGACCATTCCCGAAGATATTTGGAATAATGCACCCACTACGTGGGATCATTATGACCGAGCACCAGAAGCTAAGGAAGCACTCGGACAATACAGACAAGCCTCATCGTTCCAAGAGCCTGAAATGACAAGTGAAGATGACATTGTCCAGTCCACCCAGGAACCCCTATGCACGCTTTGGAGGACCTCTGTCCCAAGATCCCTACGAACAATTCCAAAGCATGGACACATCCTTCTATGCAGAGCCATCCAATTGGCCTCAGCCAAGAATTCCTGACCTTCAAGAAGATGAAAATACAAACTGGGCTGAAGAAGAAGCATCACATTGGGCTCATGAACAAGCATCCTCGTCAAGACTGAACCAAATCCTCTCACCAGAAGACCTTGAAGCCCTTGAACAGAAGTACGAGACACATCTCCTAGAAGACAATTCGGATGACTCAGTGTGTAGCTACAATGCTCGTGATGGACGAGACCGTTGAATCCGTATAGTTTCACTGTAGCAAATCACTGTTCACTTTTACTATAGCACTAGGCTAGGGTAAATGTGTAAGAGTGAGTATAGTTTGAAATTTTTGATGGTCTTTTCCAAAAAAAAAAAAATGGTTAATACCTTTAAAAGGTTAATACCTTAAAAAACCTAAAACTGGTATATGTGTGACAAATTTATCCTAAACTATTTTTTTAACTATGACAAATCCCAAGTTGGTATACCTATGATAAATTTATCTCAAATTTGTATACTTATGACAAATTTACCCTAAACTAATTTATAATATCGCCAAAAACCCCAAACTAGTACATTTGTGATAAATATACCCTTAATTAAATTGAATTAATACCACAAAAAATTACAAAATTTGTATAATTGTGATTAATGGAGAGTAAAATCCCAAATTGGTACACCAACGAATTGTCACATGTCATTCAACTTAATAATTTGACAGTAAAATTTAACAGAAACTAATGTAGGGTAAATTGATTAAAAGAATACTATTTGGGGTAAATTTGTCAAAAATGTACTATTTTGAGGTTTTTGATCGTCAAAAAATTAGTTTGGGGTATATTTGTTATAGGTGTACCGGTTTGGGATTTTTCAGGGCATTAATCCAAAAAAATGGCCTTGGTGTACTTGACTAAGACATATAACTACCTTTTGAAAATTGTTTGTTTGTGATAACATGCTAAAAGGGGTTTTTCTTTAGCTTGTAATACGTTTTAATGTGCATATAACTATGCCCGTGCTATTTAAGGTTCTTAATTCTTATGTTCGTTGGCTAATTCTTTTCACACCGACCGTCAAGGCTTAAATGGCCCATTGATGATCGTTTTTACCATTGCCCATATAGTTTCATGTCGGCGTAAATCTCTCAATGTTAGAGTGTTTATAGTTGGATGAACTTTTAGACGACCATTTACTAAATTAAGGAGATGGATAAAAGGAAAATGTCAAAGAGTGCTCCTTAGGCACATGTTAAGTCTTATTAAATTTGATTTGAAAATTTGAAGTTAATTATTTGAAGCAAGCGATTTTATTAAAATATATGGACCTGAGCAGGTCCTTAAACTGCTCTACCTTGAATAGGGCATCCCAGGGTGCCCAGTTAGCCCCCATTTACAGGGGGTTTAACTGGGAATTACGGGATAAAGTCCCCATTGGGTATCCCCGCCAACTCCCGACAAGGGAGGGGACCCACCATTGGATCCCCGTGAAGCCCTTCTCCTAACATACTAGGTTGGGTTCAGGGAAATGAAGATGGCCCGGGCAGCCCCCATTGAAGCAAGCGATTTTATTAAAATATCTAATTGTAATTGTATTGAAAGGTGTTACTTTTAAATTTCTTCATATTTACTTTTATAAAGATTAGCAGGATTTACACCAATTGGTCAATGCTTTGAAAGGTCCCAACTTCATTAATGCTTCAAAGACTTTTGTAGATACCTCCACCTTTCGAAAATGATGAATCGGGACATCTTCATGAATCTGGACAATCTGAAGATTTTTTTTATTAAATCAGAAACCGTTGCAAAAAGCCAATTTACATGGTTGTTGTTACATAAATTAAAGTGGAAAAGTAAAATTGAAATTACACAAGCTGCCCGTTCAACACTGACTATCCAATATTTTCCCATATTTTTACAAAAGTTTCATACTTTTCGTTCCTATAATTCACTAATATTTCTAATGATTTCCCCACGCTTTCAATTATTCTAAAATTATTTTTAATTTTCAAAAAATATCTAATCAAGTTTTTTCAACATTAAATTCGATTGACGTGATTGTTTAAGGCTGCCAGAATGTGATGTTGATCAAATATTGCTTACTTATAAAAATAATTAATTGACTAGAAAAGTATGGGGATCTAAGCTTTGGATAGAGTTTTCAACAACCAGTAGGCAATATGATCCACAACACATTTTGGCATCATTCGACAGACATGTTAATTGGACTTGGCCGAATTTGATGATGGAGAGATCGACTAGGCATGTTACATGAGTAGAATCACTTGATTATAAAAATTAAAATTATAGATACTTGATTAAGAAAATGGTGAAGGTACAGAGATTAATATAACTTCGAATACTTTACATGTCCTAAAAAATCTCGTCATAATTGAAACCCGAGGTTTCGCTTTGCAGATTTTTTTTTTTTGGCGAGCAAGGATGAAATTTCCAAAGTGAATTGGTTAAGGATAAACTTAGAAATAACGAGATTAAGGATAAATTTAGAAATAACGAGATTAAACAAAAATTTATGGATACTTGGGATTTATCGAATTGATGTTAATGTTTCAAGGAATCTTGCAGGCGTGGAACTGACAAGAAGAAGAAAAGGCAAATGCATGATGAAGAACCTGGACAATTTCTCGAACCAAGTTCCTATCTCTAAAGCCCGACCATTCGTTGATAGTGGGCGTGCGTCATTTTCTTGATCATGGCACTTCCAAATATCTCGCTTACTTTACAAATTAAGTAACGGTCCAATCTTAAAATCCTTTACATTTAATGATAAACAGATTATTGGGTTATGTGCTTGATTCACTTAAATCATGCTCGCTCTTCAATCCTTCAATGAATCTAACAAGGTTGCTCTCCTTTTTTTTTTTTTTTTTTTTTGTTGTTGAGGATTTGTGAACTAATTGTATAGCTCATTGTCCCTTCAGACTATTATCACTTCCTTCTTTTGATACCATAAAGTAAATCTAAAATGTGATCACTTCTTCCTTACTAGACAATTGAAAAACCAATGTTAAATGTAATGGCTTGATACACTGGACTTGAGCATGTCCTTAAACTGCTTCTGTTATCGGAGTTAACCCCAACAGTAAAATGAGATAATGATAACTGGAGGAGACCGGACCAAACCTTAAACGGTTCTCCCCGCCTTGATTCCCGTGAAGCCCTTCTCCTAGCGTACTAGGCTGAGTTCAGGAAAATGATAGGCAGCTGGTCTGATAGTGGGCGTGCGTCATTTTCTTGATCATGGAACTTCCAAATATCTCGCTTACTTTACAAATTAAGTAACGGTCCAATCTTAAAATCCTTTACATTTAATGATAAACAGATTATTGGGTTATGTGCCTGATTCACTTAAATCATGCTCGCTCTTCAATCCTTCAATGAATCTAACAAGGTTGCTCTCTTTTGTTGTTGTTGTTGTTGTTGTTGTTAAGGATTTGTGAACTAATTGTATAGCTCATTGTCCCTTTAGACCATTATCACTTCCTTCTTTCGATACTATAAAGTAAATCTAAAATGTGATCACTTCTTCCTTACTAGACAATTGAAAAACCAATGTTAAACGTAATGGTTTGATACGCAATTGAAAAAATAAAATCATAATATGAAATTAATTCGAGTATTTCACACTTCAAAATTACATGATTGCTTAAATCTTCAGCACCATTAAATTTTCTTATTTTGGCTTATTTCACACGTATTTGATTTTCTTCTGTTTAATTTTTTCACTTTTTTTTTCTGGCGAATTGTTTATTTTCAAACTTTTTTTTTTCTATCGAAGTTTATTTATTTGCAAACTTTACATGTACCTTTTTCGTTGAAAGCGGTAAAAAATCATTTCAATGAAAAGACTATTATGCCCTTCGAGAGTCGACGCTAATCCCCCCCTCTCTCTCTCTCCAGTCACAGCAGAGTCGCTTCTAGAAGCCGATCAAGTTCGCCGGAAAACACCGCGCCTCCGCCGTGAAAACCACTCAGAGATGGCCGCGAAGAGCAAGGTCCTGGTGATCTGAGGCACTGGATACGTCGGAAAGTTCATCGTAGAAGCCAGTGCTAAGTCCGGTTGCCCTACCTTTGCTCTCGTGAGGGAGTCCACTCTCTCCAACCCTGCTAAGGCCAAGATCGTCGAAGGTTTCAAGAGCCTCGGCGTCAATTTAGTTCACGTGCGTAGTTCTTCCCGTGCGATCGTGTTCGCTTCGCATGTTTGGTTCTGCTTTGAGAAAATCAAAGCGTCGCCTGCCGTTATGTCTCGTTCCGCATTTCCGAGAAATGTTTTTACCACTAGAATTGGAGTCGATTTTTCATCTCATTATGGATGAATGGTGTACCATCTAGATGAATTCATACATATTCGTACGTGTTACTCGGAGATCGACATCTTTACACAAACAAAAAGGTTCTTTGACCCCAAACTCGTGCTCTCCCCAATCTCGGTCCTTGTATGGATATTGGGCTGCTTACAAACTCCAGGAGGCTTTATTTATTCAGAACCTGTGTGGTTGGATTTCTTCTAGGTCACCGAAAAGAACAAAGAGTTTCTAGCACTCAATATGGATCATGGTCATCTACCCAGCTCTTGGATCATGAATGCAAATCATGAACTACTTAATCCTTCAAATGTTCTTTTTTCGGTGATATTATTATTGTTGTAAATAAGTTACCAAAACACAGTTAGTGGATAGTTTAGTCGTTGCTTTGGGGGTTGATGGTTTATAATGAGTAGAGCTCAGCATGCTCACAAAAGCCAATCAACTTACCTGATATTTTTTTACTTGTGAAAGTGTCCAAGCAAGCAGCATGTTTGCATTTTTATACTGGACAGAGTTATCTGGCAAATGCCTTAATAATTACATCTTCATTTTTCTTTTCTTGTATTTTTCTAATACCTCTGGGATCGAATTTGCTTTGTTGCTTGTATTGATTCACTTGTAATCATTTTTTACTTTGTTATAGTAACACATTAAAATGTGAAATTCAGTCTTGTTTTCTTTATTTGCCAGAACTCATGTAAGTTTGTTCGATAAGGGGAATATGCTCTAGTTTTTGTTGCTTTCTAATAAAAATGTTTCTTCTAATTCAACTAATTTTCTCCTCAGAGATTCTTGCCTTCAGAGTTTGGAAACGACGTAGATTGTGTCCATGCGGTGGAGCCAGCAAAAAGTGCATTTGCTATCAAGGCCAAGATTCACCGCCTTGTTGAGGCCGAGGGAATCCCTTATACCTATGTGTCTTCTAACTTTTTTGCAGGTTACTTCCTCCCAACATTGTCATAGCCTGGGGCTACAGCTCCCCCTAGAGATAAAGTTGTTATCTTAGGGGATGGAAATGTAACAGGTAAGAAGCAACTTGAGATTCGCATTTTAATTCATTGAGATTTTTTTGGAAATTTTTCACAACTTAATTATTGTAGTAATCAGAGTGGGGCACTTCTTGAAGCTTGAGAATTCCAAGCATCTTCTGTATTTGGAGATGTTGGCCATTAGTCTTCTCTTTCAGATATTAATAGATGATATGAAAATTCTGTGGTTTTTCTTGGCACAATACTGCCTAGGCGGCAGATCATGAAGGTTATTTTAATGTAGTTGGGAGAGGAAAGAACATATGGATGCAGCTCTCTGGTGATTCTGTTTACTGAGAAAGTTCTTTGAATGTGAGCTGAACGTAACTCTAGGAATATCAATGGCTTATAGTTATTAACCAAATTCTAAAATTCTCCTTGTCAATACACATCGGTGTTTAACAAGGAGGATGACATTTGCACATATACCATCAAAGCCGTGGATGATCTGAGAACCCTGAACAAAACCCTATACATCAGACCTCCTGCCAACACCTACTCGTTTAATGATCTTGTGTCTTTGTGGGAGAGAAAGATCAACAAGACCCTGGAGAGGGTTTATGTTCTAGAGGAGCAAGTTCTGAAGAACATTCAAGGTCAGGGATGCGTTTTCATTAGATTTAAGCACGTGTATTGTGACATCTTGATTTTTAGGATTCTGTTTTCAATTTAATAAGTTGGGCTTTTCTTTGAGCTGATCACTCACGAGATAACTAGACTATCTGATGAAGCTGTTAAGGGATTTTATGCAATAGACTTGAGAATTTGACTAAAAATTGACTGTTCGACCGTGCTAATCTGCAAGGGTCACTATGACACCGTCAAAATTGATCAGAGATCGAAGATAGGTTGATTTGATAGAGGTATGTGATTAGTGTGTGAGTGATTTCGCCTGATTACAAAGTTTCTGTCAAACGGCACTAGACCGATTTTTCTGTCATTTTTGTATCCTGTGCCCGTATTTGAAATCTCGAAATTTTCACGACAACCGAGAGTTGTCAATGTGTCGAAGATGCACAATGTGGCTCGAAAATAATCGACCACGGGTCCTAAAAGCTACCTAATAGGCTAGGTCACGCTAAAATCGCGCTAGATTGAAATTAACTGCGAATTTAAACTCGATTTCAAAAATTGAAAGTTCTGTTATGTCACGATTCATTTAAGGAATGTCAACTTATTCTCCGAAGATTTTTCTACAAACCGAGATTCTTGGCGAAAATTCAAAGTAGGACCGTTCTTGACCAGGAAAATCAGAGGACCGTTTTTGGTCGTGTTTTTGGGATTCAAGTTGGATAAATTGATGAGGGAAAATGTGAATTCAAGTGTGGGCATCTTGGTTGAATTTATGGGCATCAAATTAGGTTCAATTAAGGGAGAATTGGAGGGGAATTGAATCAATTTGAGTGGCCAATGTACAAAATTCGTAGGCCATGGGGGCTCAACCTTTTGGACTATTTGGGAAGTGTGTTGAGGAAGATTGAGGGCTGCAAATTGGCCATGGATGACAGCCCAAGTGGTGGGGGCATGCAATGATCAACTAAGGGGATATTTAGGCATTTTGGGACCCTCCAAGGTGCAACTGGCTTCGTCTTCTTCAAGTGAGCTACTTAACGATTGTTGAGAGTCTGGGAAGCTTAGAGAAACAAGAGAAACCGGCCAGCAGATCCCCCTTCACCGTCGACTACCGCCGGAGCCGCTAGGACCACCGCTCGCCGCTCGCAAGCCCATCGTGCCACCCGTGAGCCCGCGTGCGTTGTCCCGCCTATCTCGCCTCCTGTTGTGCCTAGTCACGTCCCAAGTTGCCTCAGGCCACCGTCGCAGCTTGCCAGGTCACCATCCAGGCCGTCGGATCAATCGCCATCGCCGGTCATTGCTCGCAGCAGCCCCGTCCACCTGTCCTTGCCGTTTCCAGGCCAGCCAGCCGCTCAAGTAGCCTCTCGAGCCTAGGAGCAGAAGCCGAAGCTAGCAAGGGTCTTTGGGCTTCGTGGCCTGTTTTTAGGTCCATTTAGTCTCCGGGCTTTGTGGACTTTTTAGGCCCGTTTGGTCTCCATTTGGTGTTGCCATAGGCTCGGTTATTGCCCGCCTCTTCATTGCCGTCGTTGTGGACTTACTGGATCGCTAAACCGGTGAGTTTACTTGCTAAAATATGTTTAGGGAGTTAATGACGCTTAGTGGATAATTAGTTTAGGCTAATTAGGGTTTAGGTGGCTAGTTAAAATAGATTAGTGATTTAATTATCCGTTTGTGTATGTTAGGTGGTTAGAACGGATAGATTAGGGACTAAAGTAGTCGTACTATTTATCTAGATAGGTTCGGAAAATTTCTAGGCCCGTTTAGGTGGTTAGATTAGCATGGCCTAAGTTGCTATTTATTGCATTAAAATTGAATTATTTAGTTAAATTTAGTATTTATTTAATTATTTAATATTTTCCAAAAAATATATCGGGATAGCCGGTGACTGGAATTTCGTGCTGATTGCAATTGTGTGCTTGGTTTACTTAATTGAGTGTTAATTTGTGCAAATTGAGTGGTGATTGAAATTTTGGTTATTTATTCCAAAATTGTGAAATTTGAATATTTAATTAGAAAATCCCAAGCGTCGGGTTTTGATATCGAAAATAGTTTTAAAGAATATATCAAACCGTGGGATTTTAAAAGGAAGAGCATTAGTTTTTCTGGTTCAAATTGACCGTGTACCCACACACAATTATTTTATCGTGTATTTTTTATACGAAGAAAATAGACCATGTTTACTATTTTAATTGAGGCATTTGAGTACAATGCATGGTGTTTTGGGCCGATGTTGAATGGTCGTGCGTTGGTTAAGAGAACCAGTCCCCAAAATGAGTCGGGTGAACGTGCCTTGTGAAATCCTAGAATTTCGATTATGCTTTCAATTGAATAAATCGGGCATTTCATCGACGCGCCTATAGTGCTATTCTCAGAACTAATCACTCGTGAGATAACTAGACTATATAGGGAAGTCATTCAGAGATTTTAAGGCAGATAGATTTGAGAGTTCGACTAGGAATCGACTGCTCAGTCATGCTCATTTGTAGAGATCATTACGGCATAGTTACAAATCACTTAGAGATCAGAGCTAAGATGTGTGGCTAAAAGTGGGTGATTCCAATAAATTGCAAAATTCTCGTCGATCGGCACTAGATTGATTTTTCTATCATTTTGGTACTGTGTGTCTGTATTTGAATCTTCGAGATTTTCACGACAACCTAGAGTTGCCAATGTGTTGAGTGGGTTCATTGTGGCTTGAAGAAAATCGACCACGGGTCATTTGCACTAAAAAGTTCTGAAAGCTACTCGGTAGCTTAGGTCACGCTTAAATTGCGCTGGATTGAAATTGACCGCGAATTTGAATTTGATTTCAAAAATTGAAATTTTTATCATGTCACAGGTCATTTTAAGAACGTCGACTCAATTTCCGAAAATTTTTCTGCAAACCGAGATTTTTTGGGAAAAAGTTGCCGTAAGGCTGTTTTTGTCCAGAAAATGTCAGGGACCATTTTTGATCGTGCAATTGGGATGCAAGTGAGTTGTATTGGTGAGGAAAGATACAAATTTGATTGGGGACTTAACAAAGAAATTTTTAGAAGCCAAATTAGATTGAATTAAGAGGCAATTGGTGTCCAATTGTTGGGAAAACACATGAAATTTGTAGTCCCCCCACGACCCATGACTTATGGACCAATTCAAGCTTCTAGAATGGAGCTTTGGTGGCTAATTTTTAGCTAAGGGGTGCAGCTGGTGGAAGGGAATGGTCAAGGGGACCAATTTGATAAGGTTGAAGGCTTGATAGGCCCCTTGTCCCCTCATCTCTCCCTCTCCCTCACTTGTCATCGACAGCCTCTTCCTCCCCCTTCATTGTGCTTTGAGGACTTCCAAATCTGCAGAGAAGTCCTCGCCACTGTAGAAGCCACCACCCATCGTTGTTCGCCGCCCCGCCTTGCGCGCGCCACCACACCTTGCTTGCGCGACCCCGACTCCCTAGCCGTCTTCATTCGCCTTGTTCGTGCGTCTAGCAAGCCCTTCAGCCAGCACGAGCCACCGTCCAGCTCACCTCAGTTGTCGTGAGGCCCCGCCATTTGCCGCTGAGCACCTTTGCTGCCTTCGTTGCCCTTGCTCGCCCCAACCAGCCCCTGTTTTCCTCTCTTTAAGCCCAAAATAATAGCTGAAGAAGTGGGTTTCCAGCAGCATCTTTGGTCCGTTTTGGAGGTGTTTTGAACCTTGGTTGCCAAGCCCGCTTTGGAGATAGTTGAGCCCTGCCGCGTCCCCGTTGTTTCGAACTGAACGGTTCGTTAATCAAGTGAGTTTAACTCACTAATTACTGCTTAGTAAGTTAATTATGCTTAGGGGTTGATTAGTTTAGACTAAACTAGGATTATGTGGTTAGTTAGATTTGATTAGTGAATTTAATTAATTGTTGATGCATGTTAGGTAGATAGTTAGTGCAATTAGAGCCTAGACAAGCTCTAGTATTAAACTAGAGTGGTTCGGAAATTTTCCGGGCTTGTCTCGGCTTCCAATTAGGCTTTACCGGGCCTAAGTTGCATTTATTGCATTTATTTATTAATTTGCGTAATTAATTAATTAATTAATTATTTCCAGAAATTAGATCGGGATAGTTGGTGACCAGAATTTTATGTCGATTGCAGTGGTGCATTCCGTTTAATTAATTGATTATTATTTTGTGCAAATTGGCTGTGTTTTGTGAAATTGGTTATATATCCCAATTTTTATTAATTTTAATAATTAATTGAATATTTATCGGGAGTGGGTCTACGGCGCCAAAAAAACATATTTCTAGACTCAAATAAACCAAAGAGGAAGTTCAATTTTGAAATTATTGCATTTTGGCTAAAGCCGACTGTGTACCCACATACGGCTATTTTTATCAGGTATGATAAAAATGATAAATTGATTCGATGATCAAAGTTATATATTTTAGTATCAGCTTCGGGTGAGCTATATATGTGTAATTTATTATTATCAGCTTTGGGTGAGCTATATATGTGATCGATTCTTATTAGCTTTGGGCGAGCTATATATATTTATCAGCTTTGGGCGAGCGAAATAAATTATTAGTTTTTGGCAAGCTATACTATATGTATTTTTAGCTTTGGGTGAGCGGTCATGATTTGATAGGACATTATAGATAGTATTAATTGAGTTGACCGAGGAGTGGTCATGATGACATGTAATCGACTAAGTCGATTGATCGATGGTTCGATCTGATTTGATTGGGTGATGTGGTTGTCAGTAATTAATTGAATTGACTTGCTGGAAGAAGTGGAGGCCAAGGTAAGTCCTCTAATGCTTGATTGTGCTTAGCAGCCCTTAGGGTGTATTTTCTTCCTAATCAGGTCTTAGGGGGTTCAACTTGCTGAGACGTTGTCTCACCCTGTTGTGGGATAATAATTTTAGGCCCATAGATGGCAGCCCCGCCTGAACATTTTGGACAATCAAAGAAATTCACAGAACATAGTTACCACATTTCGATACATGGGCACCCCAAAGGACTAGAATATGTGTCGATGAAATCCATAGTCTGGGTTGATGCGAGTTTACCCAAAAATGTGTCCCATCAATACCAGTCATGGTATTGCCATTATCATAATGGCCAAAGGGAGGGCCCTATACCAGAATGTGAGATACCTCTGTATGTGATGGAGGTTGCTTTTGGAAATGGTATGTTAGACCCTAAGGACGGATCGGTGGTGGACCCGAAGGATCCTAAGCTTGATGATCCAGATTCTCCGGTGTATTCGGCAAAAGGCTCTAATGAGGATGAGGCTGTGGAGCAAGAGGAGTTTGAGGAGGACGAGTAGCCGTAGTTTGAGAAAACCCCACCTATGTTTGCAGACTTTGTTTTTTGACTGGTTTGTGTGTAGGACCTGACTTGGGTAGTTTGGATTGTAATATATGCATTCTGGCATGCAATGTATATAAGTGTGGTTATGGTTTTAAAAATTCGCGGTCCTACTTTCTTATCCCATTGTTTTATTATTTGGGGATTATATAACTGCTTTCGCATGCGTATATTAAAATGAATAGGTCGACGATGCATCCTGGGATATCGCTAATATATTGACCAAGCAGGGATGGGCACGGGCTTGGAGGATCAGGACGTGACATCCCTATTTATTGGTATCAAAGCGTGGTTGTTAGAAATTGGAGTGATAAGGTGCGATGGTTCATGGGATAGTAAGTAGGAAATGCCTTTAAATTCATGCTGGTGCATGTTTGTGATAGTTGTTTGGTAGAATTGCTTGTTACGTGGATCGCTCAACTTCTAATCTAGTGTGGATTTGGAAGACAGGTTTCAGTAGAAAACTGAGCCATGAGCGATCATGAGTAGAGGACTCCTAGTAAGAGAATCGTGAGGCCTGTATCTCGGGGTAGGACGTCGATGATGATCGATGCTCGAGGAGGTCGTGGTAAAACGCCAATTGAGGCTAGCGCGAGTGGCGTAACACCACGTCCTGTTGGTGCTGGGGTAGCAACCTCAGGTGATCAGGGAACCATTGGGATCACCCAAGCTTTGGACGCCATGAGAGAACTGATGGGGCAACAGGCCTGGGATCAAGTTGCCACCTTCATTGCCGCTGTTGTAGCCGCCGCTACTGTTGCTGTTGTTGTCGCTTCTAAGGCCGCAGCCGTTGCCGCACCTGTCGCCGCACTTGTTGTCGCTCATGCTGAGATTCTGCCAAAGAATGTGGCTGCAAAGAGATCGATCCACAAGCTGGTGGAACAGTTCTTAAAGCTAAACCTGCCTAGGTTCACATGTTCTGGAGATCCAGAGACTGTCTCTCTTTGGATTCAGGATATGGATAGGGCATTTGCACTTTTGAGGTGTAACGAAGAAGAGAAATTGGTATTGGCGGTGTACCAACTACAAGGTAACACCAACATTTGGTGGAGAGCTGCCAAAGAGTCAGTGTTTTCGGAAGGTGTGGTCCCGGTGTGGGACGCCTTCCTCAGAGCATTTAATGATCAGTACTTTTCGGGTAGCCCAAGAACAAAAGATGGAGGAGTTTCAGCATCTTCGCCAAGGTAATATGATTGTTGACCAATATGGGGTCAAATTCGCTGAACTTTCTCAGTACGCGCCAAGATTGATCGAAGACTCTAAAGACAAGGCTCGAAGGTTCAAGAATGGCCTTCGGAATGAATTGAAACAACCATTGATGCTGTTTGATTTGAAGGATTACCGAGAGATCTATAATCAAGCCTAGCTGCTGGAGAGGAGTTTGAACGAACAAGCCGCCTCATTTGGATTGAGGTTTAATTCAAACAGAGATGCGATTCGTCATGGAAAGAAACCCATGACTGGAGGTAGATTTTAGATCCCACCCAACATAAAATGTGGTGTTGGCTAGCTAGGGCCAAATCAAAATGGGTTGTGTCGCTTTTGTGGAAGGCGACACGGTACAGCTCTATGCCCTTGAAGGCCATGTGTTTGTTTTGGATGTGGCCAATAGGGCCACATGGTTAGGGATTGTCCTAGTAGACCAAGAGGACAACCGCAGCTACTGCCGCCACCACCGTTAGGACAGATTAGAGGGTATGCGCCTCAGAATGTACCGCAAGGAGGACAGCTCAGACCTCCAGTTCAAGGCATGGTGTTTGTTATCACTCAAGGTCAGGCAGAGGCAGAGGCTGTACCTGACGTGATTACAGATATGGTTTCGCTGAACAACCATTCTACTTATGCTTTATTTGACCCAGGAGCAACTCATTCCTTTATTGTCAAGTAGTATATTAAGTTGATAGGATTAAGTCCTGAATTGCTGGAGTATGTTGTTAGCATATCTACACCATTGCAAGGTGCAGATGCAGGAATTATTGGATAAGGGATTTATACGTCCTAATGCATCACTTTGGGGAGTGCCAGTTCTATTTGTCAAGAAAAATGATGGTTTGTTGCGCTTGTGCATCGACTATCGACAACTCAATCGGGTGATGATCAAGAACAAGTGTTCATTGCCGAGGATCGACGACTTGTTTGATCAGTTACAAGGAGCGTCGATATTTTCGAAAATTGACTTGAGGACATGATATCATCAGCTGAGGATCAGGAAAGAAGACATTCCAAAGTCAGCATTCGTACTCGGTATGGTCATTATGAGTTCACTGTGATGCCATTCGGGTTGATGAATGCTCCAACTGCTTTTATGGATTTGATGAACCAATTGTTTAAGGAATATCTAGATCAGTTTGTGATCGTGTTCATTGATAATATTCTAGTGTATTTGAGAAGTGCTGAGGAGCATGAGAATCATTTGAGATTAGTGCTCCAGACCTTAAGGATTCATCAGTTGTATGCTAAGTTTAGTAAATGCGAGTTTTGGTTGACTCGTGTTGTGTTCTTAGGTAACGTGATTTCATGAGAAGAAATCTCCGTGAACCGGTCCAAGATTGAAGCAATGATTAACTAGCCGAGACTGACTACCGTAACAGAGATCCGAAGTTTTTTTTTGGGTTTGGCAGGTTATTATAAACAATTCGTAGAGGAATTTTCAGCTTTAGCATCGCCATTGACAAGACTTCAGAAGAAAGACGAGAAATTTGTGTGGACAGACAAGTACGGGTGTAGTTTCCAAGAGTTGAAGCAAAAGCTAACTACCGCACTTTTGCTGACGATTCCATCTGGTCCTAAAGGGTACGAGATCTATAGTGATGCGTCGTTCAGACGACTAGGTTGCATGTCGATGCAATATGGTAAGGTTGTTGCATACGCCTCTTGCTAGTTGAGACCTCATGAACTGAACTACCCGACGCATGACTTGGAACTCGCAGCAATCATATTTGCGTTGAAGATTTGGAGACATTACTTGTATAGGGAAAGATTTTAGATCTTCACGGACCATTAAAGTCTCAAGTACGTGTTCTCTCAAAAGGAGTTGAATATGAGACTGCGCCGATGGATGGAACTTTTGAAAGATTACGATTGTGATATTCTATATCACCCAGGAAAAGCAAATAAGGCCGCTGACACTTTAAGCCGAAAGTCTTCAATTGCTGATTTATTGGTTAAGGAGTGGAATCTAATCGAGAGAGCTCGAGATTCGGTTTTCAAATTTAAGGTAAGCCACCTTTCTCATCTTATGGCCACCCTCAGAATTGAGCCAGATGTGTAGATCAGGATTAAGCTACTTCAGCCAACAGACCCGGATGTTCAGAAAATTTTGCAAGAGGATATCGAAGAAAGGAAGGCTAACTTTAAGGTTTCTGATAATGGAACACTGAAGTTCTGAGAACGATTAGTTGTACTTGATGATTTGAAGCTTAGAGATGATATTTTATTAGAAGCTCATTGTAGTAATTACAGCTACCAAGATGTATCAGAATATGCGTCAACACTATTGGTGGTCTGATATGAAGGCGGACATCGCAAAACATGTCGCCAAGTGTTTGATGTGTTAGCAGGTCAAAGCTCAGCATTGTAAGCTGGGAGGACTTCTGCAACCTCTCGAAATTCCAAAGTGGAAGTGGGAGTATATCATGATGGACTTTGTAACCGGATTACCAAGGAGTCATAGAGGTAATGATTCTATTTGGGTAGTAGTCGATAGGTTGACAAAGTCGGCTTACTTTATTGCAATGTGAAAAGATCTTGACTTGGATAGGCACGCTGAGTTGTACGTGCGCCAGATAGTTTGACTACATGGAGTGACACTTACGATAACTTCAGATCGAGACCCGAGATTCACCGCTGCTTTTTGGAAGAGCTTGCAAAGTACTTTAGGTACAAAACTTCAGTACAGTACGGCATATCATCCTCAAACGGATGGCCAGTCCGAGAGGACAATTTGGACCCTCGAAGACATGTTGCGAGCTTGTGTGCAAGATTTTAAAGGAAGTTGGGAAGAGCAGCTTCATCTCGTGGAATTTGCCTACAACAACAGTTATTAGTAGAGCATCCAGATGGCTCATTTGAAGCATTGTATGGCAGAGTGTGCGGAACACCAGTGTGTTGGGATGAAGTTGGGGAGAGAAAGATCACATGCCCAGAGTTGGTTCAATAGTCAGTGGATGCCGTCGCAATAATCATGAGCATATTAAAGACTGCTTAGAGTCACCAGAAAAGCTACGCAGATAAGCGTCGAAGGCTTTTGAAATCCAAGTTGGTGATCACCTTTTTTTGAAGGTGTCACCAATGAGGGGAACTTCGCGCTTTGGCAAGAAAAGAAAACTGAGCTCAAGGTATGTAGGTCCATTTGAGATTCTTGAGAGAATCGGGACCCTGGCGTATCGTCTTGCGTTGCCACCGAGATTGGGGCAAGTGCACGACGTCTTTCACGTGTCGATATTGAGGAAGTACGAGCTTGACTCGACGCATGTGCTTAATTTTGAGGAATTAGACGTGGATGACCGAGTGTAATACGTTGAAAGATCAATTCAGATCGTGGACAGAAAAGAGCAAGTTCTACGTTCAAAGACCATCCCGATGGTCAAAGTGGTTTGGCAACACCACAGTACTGAAGGAGCAACCTGGGAGACTGAAAAGTCAATGAGGCGTTTGTACCCTCATCTTTTTGCTTAAGATTTGTAAATGTTTAAATTTCGAGGACGGAATTTTTATAAGATGGGAAGAGTTGTGATATTCTAGAATTTCGATTCTACTTTCAATTGAATAAATTGGGCATTTTATCGACGTGCCTATAGTGATATTTTCAGAGTTGATCACTCATGAGATAACTAGACTATATAGGGAAGTCATTAAAAGATTTTAAGGCAAATAGACTTGAGAGTTCGACCAAGCATCGGCTACTCGATCGTGCTCATCTGTAGAGATCATTGCGGCACAGTAAAAAATTGCTTAGAGGTTAGAGATAGGTCAGTTAAAAATACCAATTTGATCAGGGACTTAACAATGAAATTTATAGAGGCCAAATTAGATTGAATTAAGAGGCAATTGGCGTCCAATTGTGGGGAAAACACAACACGTTCAATATGCTTTGACATGTTCTGACACGTGGTTAACGGGTGTTGAAAAATCTGACTTGTGATCAACTCTCCCGACATGTAAGTCCGGTGTTATACTTTGACACGTTTCGATATGTGGTCAACAAATATAAAAAAATCTGACATGTGGTTAACTCTTCCAACACGGTTTGACATGCGGGTCCAAAATTCCGACACGAGATTTCGACACGCACGGGTCGATTTTAAATATTTTCAATACACGACAAGTCAAAATGTAAATATGTACAAAAATAAATAGTAATAAAAATAATAAAAGGGAGAAAGGAGAAAACCTAATCTTCTCTTCTCTTTTGACTTTCACTTCCTATAATTCACAATTTTTAGTGTAAATTCATTCTAGTCTTTATTATTATTATTTATTTATTTGTGAATTTGAATCAAATTAATTTGATTGAAATAATCATAGAAATGATAATTTATCATGTATACATAAAAATATATATTTAATATATGATGTATCCTAATGTGTTCGACTTTTTTCTTTTAGAAACGACGTGTCGGCATGTCGGGTCGTGTCATTTTGCGTGTTGCGTATGGTGTTGGTGCTACTTAAGATTGTATCACAAGGTAAATCATTAAAAAATCTAGAACTAAATTGATCAAATCAAAATTATAAAATTGAATTGGTATACATGTGAAAGGTTTAACAACTTTCTACTAATCATTCCATATTTCAACACTCGCGTTGTTGCTTTTTTCTCCCATAGAGGTTATGAATTACAAATATAGTAATCTTTGGTTGGCCAATTAAAGAGCGGTAATCTTGTGTCAACCCTCCTAGGAAAAAGAATTTATTGAACCTCGAAACAATAGCATAGCAGCTATGAAGCCGTATTATATCATGCTATCATATAAATGTGGAGTAGCTCATTGCCCATTTCATACCATTTTCTAATCTTTTTCATATGATAAAAGTCAACGTAAAAAGGTGGTTTCAACTATTTCCTCATCAATTACGATTACTTAACTTCATAGCACTATCAAAATTAAATTTTCTTGTTTTTTGCTAAGTTAAAATCTATCTTACTTCACAATAATTTAGTTCATCACTAAAATCAGACAAAATCGTTATCTTCTGTCTATTTTCCCAGTTTCCATGTACCATTTTTCCAATGAAGGATTTATCTCAACAAGAAAAATCATTTCAATGAAAAGACGATTACGCCCTTCCGGAATCATCCAATGACTCTATCCTGTCACGAAGACAAGAACCGCCACCTTTTAGCCCACCCCCTTTTAGCTCTCTCTCTCTCTCTCTATATATATATATACACGCGCGCACACACATGCACACATACAGGTATAACAGAGTCCAAGATCGCCGGGAAGAACGACGCCTCCACTGTGAAAGCACCCTCTGAGATGGCCGAGAAGAGCAGAGTCCTGGTGATCGGAGGCACCGGACGCATCGGAAAGTTCATCGTGGAAGCAAGTGCTAAGTTTGGTCACCCTACCTTCGCTCTCGTGAGGGAGTCCACTCTCTCCGACCCAGCCGAGGCCAACATTGCTGAAGGTTTCAAGAGCTTAGGCGTCAATTTAGTTCACGTGAGTAGTTCTTCTGATGCAATCCTGTTCGTTTCTCGCATTTGGTGCTCCTTTGATGAATTGAAGCGTCCCCTACCGTTAATCTCATCCGTCGTTTCGAGAAATGTCTTTAATCGTAAAATCAGAGTCGCCTTTTATCTCAATCTTTCACAAGATCGAGTTGATATTTGCTGTTTCATTTTCCCTCCTCTAGTAATTTGTCCCTGTATTATTGGCCATTTTTCACATTGACTAACGAATCACCTCAGCTTCGCATTCTGATACGAAGTACGAATAGAATACATTTTTAAACAAATCTTATGAAAACTTCCATATTTTACGTACTGCCTAAATGAACTTGTATATAAAAGTGAATGTGACTAACCTGTAATTCAGATGTCACCGCAAATCCCTTGCTATAACCTTTCAAAAAATTTGGTAGGCAATGCATGGACGACAATTCTGTGGATGCTTCATTTCTTATAATACTTTTTTCTTGTCTGGTGAAGGTATTCAAGTCTTATCTGCATCGGACTTCATATCTATCCTTTTTCGTAGTCTTCTTACTGGCCAAGATAGGATTGATTGATGATTGGTCGCTTCATTGATTGTTTGTCCATGCTCTTGGTTATTTGATTCTCAGGGAGACATATACGATCAAGAGAGTCTGTTGACTGCGATTAAGCAGGTTGATGTGGTAATCTCTGCTGTGGGGCCAACACAGGTAGAGATCCAAGATAGGATTGTTGCAGCCATCAAAACAGCCGGGAATATCAAGGTCGTGCTGTTTATAATAATTTCATCCAAGTTACCATTGCTCGTTTGACATTTAACTGATGATATAGGTTGGTGCAAGCTTAACTCTTTTTCTTCTGGTATTAGTGTATCAGGTTCTCCTTGTGAGCTCCACTTTGATGAAATGGGATGGATTGACTTACTTATTTGTAGACTTCACTTCTTTCTTTATTAAACGGTCATGACTTTCTGTAGAAGTCGTCAGTGAAATTTGGGGCTAACTATTTCAAATCCAAGTACCGGACAATGCCGGATTCACTGTGGTTGGGTTTCCTCTAGGTCAATGAAAAAAGTAAAAGGTTTCAAGCACTCGATATGGATTATGGTCATGTGCCCTATTCTCTGATCAATAATGGGAAACATGAACTACCTATTCCTTCAAAAGGTTTTTTTCGGTAAAATTAATATTATAGAAAATAAGTTTTTAAAACCCAACTGGTGGATAATTTAGTAGTTGTTGCCTAGGGGGTTGACGGTCACTTCTTTATTTTTTAAACGGTCATGACTTTCTATAGAAGTTGTTATTGAAATTTGAGGCTAACTATTTCAAATCCAAGTACCGGACAATGTCGGATTCACTATGGTTGGGTTTCCTCTAGGTCAAAGAAAACAGTAAAAGGTTTCAAGCACTCGATATGGATTATGGTCATGTGCCCCATTCTTTGATCAATAATGGGAAACATGAACTACCTATTCTTTCAAAAGTTTTTTTTTTCGGTAAAATTAATATTATAGCAAATAAGTTTTCAAAACCCAACTGGTGGATAATTTAGTAGTTGTTGCCTAGGGGGTTGACGGTCGGTAAAGAGTGGAGCTTAGCATGCTCACATAAGGCAATGTACTCACCTGATAATTTATTTCTTGTGAAAAGTGTACAAGCAAGCAGCATCTTTGCATATTTTATACTTGCCAGAGTTATCTGGCTATTGGCCTAACAACTAAATCTTCAGTTTTCTTTTCTTCTACTTTTATAATATCACTTAATTGCTATTTTGACTCACTTATAATTATTTTTACTATATTATAGTCCGTTTATGAAAAAAAAGGTTAAATTCAGTCTTATGTAAGTTTGTTTTCTTTGTTTACTCTGTTATAGTCACATGTTAAAGAAAAAAGTGAAACATAGTCTCATATGAGTTTGATTTCCCTTTTTTGCCAGAACTCATGTAAGTTTGTTGGATGAGGGGATTTTGCTCTAGTTTTTTGTTGCTTTCTAATAAAAATGTATCTCCTGATTCCAATTAATTTTTTTTTTCTAGAGATTCTTGCCTTCAGAGTTTGGAAATGATGCGGATTGTGGCCATGCTGTGGAGCCAGCAAAAACTGTATATGCTATCAAGGGCAAGATCCGCCGCCTTATTGAGGCTGAGGGAATCCCTTATACATATGTGGTTTCTAACTATTTTGCAGGTGACTATCTTAGGACATTGTCACAGCTCGGGGCTACAGCTCCCCCTAGAGATAAAGTTGTCATCTTAGGGGATGGAAATGTAAAAGGTGAGAAGCAATTCATCGAAATGCACATTTTAAATAGTTAAGATTTTTCTGTACATTAATCACGATTTAATTACGGTAGTGATTAGTGCGAGGGGCAATTCTTGAAGCTTGAGAATTCCGAGGCAACGTCCTTGTCTGGAGATATTAGGACTCTTACATCCATTAGTCTTCACTTTAAGAGACTAGTAGATGATATGAGTGTGTTGTGGTTTATCATGGCATAATACCACCTAGTGGGCAGATCATAAAGGTTCTCTTTATGTATTTGGTTGAGAAAAGAACATATGGATGCATCTGTTTGTCGATTGTTCAATGAATCTGTTTATTGAGAGAATTATTCTTCAATTCGAGCCAAAAGTAACCCTAGGAAGATCAATGGCTCTGTGATTTATTTATTAGCCAAATTCTAAAACTCTCCATGTCAATATGCAGCGGTATTTAACAAGGAGGATGACATTGGCACCTATACCATTAAAGCCGTGGATGATCCAAGGACCTTGAACAAAATTCTGTACATCAAACCTCCTGCCAACATCTACTCTTTTAATGAGCTTGTGTCACTGTGGGAGAGAAAGATCGGCAAGACCCTGGAGAGGGTGTATGTTCCAGATGAGGATATTTTGAAGAATATTCAAGGTTAGGGCTGCATTTCTATTGGATTTAAGTGCATGAATCGTCTCTGTTCTCTCTAAGATTTAATGCTTTTCCGGTTATTACAGAGGCGGCGGCTCCGCTCAATCATGCATTGGCAGTATTCCATGCTGTTTTCGTGAAAGGAGACCAAACCAACTTCGAGATTGAGCCATCATTCGGAGTGGAAGCTTCAGAGCTCTACCCTGATGTCAAGTACACGACTGTGGATCAGTATCTGGATCAATTTGTTTGATTATCGAACCCAACCGTGCTTGTTAAATTTCTCACATCGGCTTGAATCATAAATAAAATAGGATGCTACTTCTCAGGATCCTAGTGTGAAATGTTGCTTCTGCTGATCATCACATGGCATGTACAACCCCAAAGTTTGAGGACATCCTATGAAGTGCTCGGAGAAATTACTTATGTTTTGGAGATTGATATTGGATTCATGGGCCAACCCGAGCTAACACAAAGACATGGGTTTTTCTATTTTTGTGTATCGTATTGTCTTTCATGTCTAAATGATTCACGGATGACCACTATCGTGAAGTCAGATACTTAACGTGTTAGCAAGGATGAATTTCCGTCGTGAGCTGATTATGGATAATTTTAAAGAATGACAAGTTAAAACAAACGTAAACTGATTAATGAAGTCCTCACAAACGAGTTATCGTTAATGTTTTTGGGGGCTTTTATAGGCTGCAGGGAACAAACACGAACAAAAAGAGGCATGTGCTATAAATCTGGACAACTCTCGAACCAATTTCTTATCCCAAAAGTCCGGCATTTTGTGGATTGTTGTCTACTTAGGGATGTCTTTGGTTCAGTTTTTCCAAACCCACCATAAATCAGGAATAATTAATGAAGAAATATAAAATAGCTTATTTTGTCAGGAAGTAACAATCAATTACTGTAAAAAGATTTCGTTCTTGAATTCCGTGGAGAACATGCAGCCATCACAAGTCAGGGCTGTCGATTTCTTTTCTACCTTGATGGATGTTTGATCGACATAACAATCAATTTTCTAGGTCAAATTCAGACAACATTCGGTAAGTCAAGTGATTGCCAACTTCATTGATCGTTTGTGCATACTCTTGGTTATTTGATTTTCAGGGAGACATATACGATCAAGAGATTCTACTGAATACAATCAAGCAGGTCGATATGACAATCTCTGCTATGGGGCGAGTGCAAGTAAAGGACCAAGACAGGATTGTTGCTGCCATTAAAGCGGCTGGGAATATCAAGGTCGTGTTGTGCCTAGTAATTTCAATTTCAAGTTACTATTGTTCGTTCAGCATTTGACTGATGATATAGGTTGGTGTTACCTTGATTCTTGTCTCGCTGGTTTAGGTGCATCACGATCTCATATTGAGCTCCGCTTTGATGAAATGAGATGGATGGACGGTATCTATCTGTAGACTTCACTTCTTTCTTTTTGAAATGGTCACGACTGTGTAAAGAGTTTTGAGTGCTCAATTTCGATTTTGGACGATTTGCCCAGCTCTTTGATCATGAATTCGTTGGAAACATAAACTAGTTAGTCCTTTAAATGTTCTTTTTCAGTAGTATCACCATTGTTGGAATATGTTACCTAATCTCACTTGCCGGGATAGTGATGTACTTAATGAGTATGTCCATGATGGGGTGCGATTGGAACGCATTGTTTCGTCTTGATATGCTACGATGGAAAGACACCATTTGAAAGGGTACGAAGGGAGTTGTATAAAAGTCTTCTGAAGATAAGCGTTGGCATGGTTGGCAGAACGTACGCTCAGAAATTCTCCATTTCTTGTCCCCTTTCCATCAAAGAAAAAGGAAGGCGTTCCATTTCTCCTTTACAAGAACAATTGGCATTTACACTGTGGAAATTAGATGTTTTCCTTGTGATTACATTCAGACCAACATGACATAATATTATTCATGATTCATCCGTAATTCAATGATCGTTCCAGGGTAAATTGTTGATTGCACATCGGAAACAGGTAAGTCGTCTTCCGCCCGACTTTCATACAACGTTGGTGTTAGAGCCTGGTTGTGATTTTTGCCTCGTTTTTCATCGAATTTTCTCATTTATCATTTGATATTGAGATCAAGAGTATGAAATATACATTGTTTGGATGTTTATTGCTCAGAATTGCTATCTGAATCGTCAAAAACGAACCGAAGCGAAGAACGGGTTCGAGGTTGCATACATCTGTACAGTATTGGCCATTTTTCGAAATATTTTTTTGGCCAAAATAAATTTTCAACTATACAGGATAAAAGTACTCGTTGAGACGAGTCTGACGATGGGTAGAGTGCCATCGGAGGACGCCGGACGCGCCCACTCACACGGCCAGAAGCCACTGTGGCTAGGTGCCACACGCCTGACCCATTGGGCATGCCAGCGTGTGACTGTCACGCACGCATCAATGAAACAACGCGTGCTAACATCACTGTGACATCATCGAGACATCATCCAATGGTCAGTAACCGCCGAATGACGTCAGTGATGATGTCACCGTTGGCATAGTTCGTCGGCTGATGGCCGGTGGGAGACCCAACCCGAGACTCGACCCTTCCAGGACCTGACCGGTGATCTGACCTGACCTGACTCATTCATTGACTGGTCAACGGTCGGACCGGCCAAGAGCCTTTTAGGCTCACTGGTGCGTGCGCCACACGCGCCGCACACTCAGGCAACACGTGTGGACGCGTGTGATGTCGGATGGAGCGTGGTCGGCGGCGTTTGGTTTGTATGGTTGTTCTCTATACTATGGTAAATTTATTTTATATTTTTGAGTTTTTTAAATGTATAAAAAATATGTAGGGAACCCTGAGTACGCGTATGTTTGGGGTTTAAATATGTTATTTATTCTTTTTGTAGCTTGTATTTCTTATGGTTTTGGAAATACAGTAGCTTGCCTACATAAAAATGATATAATATATGCCATGTAGAGCTTGGTTTGATGGTAGTATGTATACAATTTAATATACTTGCAATTTTCTAGTTCCAAGAAAATTCGAACAATGGTAGAAAATCCTTGTTTTTCCGTTTCATGTTGAATTGTGTTTTTAATTGAAGTTGTAACATGATTTATTTTTGTACGTTGGTTCAAATCTTGCTATGCTTTTGTGTTAATGGAAAAATATAAAAATTACATGAGGTCATGTAATTATTTTTTCTAGTGGGAGTTCGTAGGTTGGTAGAATTTGAAGGAGTTCTCACCTATAACTTAAAATTTGAGCAAATTAAACTAATTAATGATAATAGAACAATCGTACATAGGAGCTGATTGAGAACATAATGAACTTTCATTTTTGTTTCTTTTGTTGAATTATCATTGATTTAGTTTGTCTTTGCTGCAAATTAAATATGTGTGTTACTCTGAAAAGTGTGCTAGTATTGATTCTACGTTTATTATGTTAATGTGTTATAGCAATTGATTATGGTTTCGGCATCCAAGACCATTATAGCTGACCTCAATAAGGGTGAGAAGTTGAACGGTGACAATTATGATATTTGGCACCGAAAGGTTCAGTACATCTTTGAGAAGCAAGAGGTTTTGGAAATCCTCAACCACATCATGGATGAACCTGAGTATGGAACTTCAGCTCAACACATGAGAGATTTAAAAACTTATCAAACTTGGTAAAAGAAAAATAGCATTGCTCGCATCATGTTGTTGATCTGTATGCAAAATGATCTCATGTATGAGTTTGAAAGTTATGATAAAGTTCGAGCAATGTGGGTTGCCTTGAAAGATAAGTTTGGGGATACATTTGCCACTAAGTTGAGGAGACTCACCATCAAGTTTGACACATATCGAAAGCACCAAAATATAACGATGAGGCAACACCTTCGGAAGATGTCAAACATCATTCGTGAGTTGAAGTCGGCAGGTCACTCCCTTATTGATGAACATCAAGTTCAGGTTGTTATAAGGTCTCTTCCTAATAATTTGTAGCATATGAAAATCAATATGACGCATAATGAGAATATTGTCACTTATGATGATATTGCATGTCATTTGGAATTAGAGGATGAGTGCCTAGAGGCTGCGAGATCTTCTACCCATGCTTATGTTGCTGAATTGAGTTCGTGCAAGGCTTCAGGTTTAAAATGCAAAAGGAATCATCAATTCAACAATAAAGGGAAGAGTACTGATTAGACACCTAAAAGGGCTAAGACTTTCCAACGCAAGAAACGTGGTGGGAAGAAGGACAAAGCCAAGATGGAGTGCTACAATTGTGGCAAAATGGGTCACTTTGCTTGTGAATGCACTGAGCCGAAAGAGGTACCCTATTACTCCATTACTTTAAGTAATGTTTTTATTTCTAGCACTACAATACTTGCTGAATCTCATCTAATGTGGAATGTAGACTAGGAGCAACAGACCATGTAGCTAGAGATCGAGAAGCATTTGTGGAGTATTGTCGGATACAGCCTGGAAGAAGATAGATATATGTTGAGAATAACTCAAAAATTGAAGTGAAGGGTATCGACACATATAAATTAATTTTACGTGGTGATTGAAGCCTATTCCTACATGATGTCCTCTATGCTCCGGATATTCGATGAAACTTGGTCTCCGTAGTTGTTCTTCTCAGCCTAGGTTATGTATTAAATTTCTATGGTGATTGTGTTGACATTTTGTTTGGAATAGTTTATTATGGTTCAGGTCATGTATCGAATGATTTTATGGTGTTAGACATTGACTATGATCAATACAATGTTAATATCGATGGTTGTTTTTCTTTAATTGCATCTTCTAGTAATATTGAGATTGATGCAAGTACACTCACTAATGTTAATCTACCCGTATGTAAACATTGTATAGTAGGAAAAACAACTAGAAAATCATTTGGTAAATGGACTAGAGCCGAATTTCCATTACAACTCATACATTATGACATTTGTGGTCATTTGAATGTGAGGGCGAGGTATGGAGCCTCATATTTCATCACTTTCATAGATGACTTCACGAATTTCGGTTATATTTTTCTGATTTCCCTTAAGTTAGAAGCATTAGATTGCTTTAGTCGATATATAACGATGGTAGAGAATTAGTTGAACAAAACAATAAAGTATTGAGAACCGATCATGGACGTAAGTATCTATCTAAGCAATTCAATACTCTTTGTGATAAAAAGGGAATTATATGACAATTGACTATTCCTGATACTCTATAACAAAATGGGGTAACGGAGAGAAGGAATAGAATGCTATTGGAAATGGTTAGGTCTATGATGACTCAAGCAAATTTACCTATCTCCTATTGGGGAGATACATTATTGACTGCTACCTATGTACTTAACCAAGTGCTCTTAAAATCGGTCACTTCCACCCCTTATAAATTGTGGACTGGTAGGAAACCAAATTTAAGTATTCTATGTCCATGGGGATGTACAGCTTATGTTCATGATTCTTCCCATAAATATGGTAAATTAGGTCATAGAGGGAAGAAATGTATCTTTATGAGATATTCTGAACACTCCAAATGGTATGTGTTCATAGGTTAACAAGCTGATGGAAGTGTGACCGAAATGGAGTCACGGGATATCACGTTTTTGGAGAACGATTTTCTTAGTAGAGGTGAGATTGATAAGGATTTTCAATTACATGAGATGGAAAACCCTAATAACACACCCACTAATGTTGTAGAGGGAAATAAAGATTTACCTTAACATACAAGACCTAGTGGGAGTGTTGCATCGCCTGACGAACTGAATTCAAGAGAAATTCAGTTGCGTAAAAGTAATCGTAAAAGTATTCATCGTCGTCGTTTTGAGATTAAAGGGGAAGCTTTTATGATTACTTAGAAAGACGATGCCGAGCCAAAGACTGTTCAAGAGGCTCTCTCATCCTTTGATAAGGAAGAATGGAGAACAGTTTTAGAAGATGAGATGGAATCTATGAAGGCAAATCATGTCTGGGACTTGGTTGATCTACCACCTCATCGCAAGGCCATTGGAAACAACTGGGTCTTTAAAATTAAGCGAAAGACGAATGGATCCATTGAAAAGTATAAGGCTCGTCTTGTGGTGAAAGATTATACTCAACAAGAGGGTATAGACTATGAGGAAACCTTTTCACCAGTTGTAAGGTTTGCCTCAATACGCCTTATCCTAGCCATCGTTGCACATTTGGACCTTGAATTATATTAAATGAATGTAAAGACAGCATTTCTCAATGGAGAACTAGATGAAGAAATCTATATGAAATAATCAATAGGTTTCATAGCTAAAGATCATGAGCATAAAATTTGCAAGTTTCATCGCTCAATATATGGCTTTAAGCAATCATCTAGACAAATGTATCTTTGTTTTCATCGAGTCATAATAACTTTTTGGTTTCACGATGATCGAAGAAGATCACTGTGTATATGTCAAGCGGTCCAAAGATAAATTTGTGATTTTATCACTTTATGTGGACGATATTCTATTGGCCGGAAATGACAAGGTTTTGGTTATCATCATAAAAAAATGATTGTCCTCCAATTTTGCAATTAAAGGACATGGGAGAAGCTACTTATATATTATGAGTTAAGATCGAAAGAGATCAATCAAGGAAACTCATTACTTTATCACAAGAGTCTTATATAATGAAAATTCTTGAGTGTTTCAATATGCAGTATTGTAATCCCATTGATACTCCTGTCATGCAAGGTGAAGACTTAAGTACTGAAATGTGTCTTAAGACTCCATAAGAAATTAAAGTGATGGAAATTGTTTCTTACGCTAGTGCGATCAGAAGTTTGATGTATGCTATGATATGTATTCGACCCGACATATATTATGCCGTGGGATTAGTCAACCGATATCAATCAAATCCCAGTCAAGCACATTAGAAAGCAGTGGAGAGGATCCTGAGATACTTGAAGTGCACCATGGACTATCGACTTTGTTACCAAGGGAATGATTTACGCCTATTAGGCTACTCAGATGTTGATTGGGGTGGAGACCTAGATGACCGTAAATCGACTTCTGGATATGCGTTATTGCTTAATGGAGGTGCAATTTCTTTGAATAGCAAGAAACAGACATGCACGGCATTGTCTACGATGGAGACAGAATTTATTGCATGTTCTGTTGCAGTGCAAGAAGTAGTATGGCTAAAACGTTTCTTGGAAAATTTAGCCATTGTCACTGAGGTTCCAAGACTGATGATAGTTCATTGTGATAGTCAAACAACCATTGCCTATGTGAAGGATCCCAAGTGTCATGGAAGGACGAAACACGTTGACATAAAGAACAACTTCATAAGAAATATAATAGCGTAGAAAGAAGTGATCCTACAATACATTTCAACCAATAGAATGGTTGCTGATCCATTTACGAAAGCTATTCCTAAAGACATATTCTTGACCCACAAGATGTCACTAGAATTGTGTAGAATATGATATGTGTTATTGTAGAGGATCATTGGTTTATGTATTTGTGGACATATATATTGTACTTGTTTGTTTATTAGTGACTTAATGTTTTATCAATAAGTACAAATCCATTATGAGACTAGCACATACACCCATATATTATTGAAAAGTATGTTAGTAGGCAATGATTGGTTCACTCACACGAGCAATCACCTCAAGTGTTATAGTTAGCACGTTGAGATGAGACGTTATGTACAAATGAATGCGGAAAAGCAAGTTTAGTACATAAAAGAATATGTCGTCTTGAATGGAGTCAAGATGAGATCTGTGATTCTTTTATAATAAGACCGAACATGATAGTCCCACAATTATGTATGTTTGAAAGATGCCGGATGCGAGTACTTAATTGGGCGCTATAGAAAGCGAGCTGATGTAGCACTCAAGCTAAACATGAGTACGTGAGAAGCACGTGACTATATTTAGGCTAAGATTTGTATAGTGGATATATTTAATAAATGACATACACCCTTAAAGAAAGAGAAATCCACTATAACATGTAATTCATACTACACGTGCATTGTTCGACCGACAAGGGAAGGTGAGTAAAATTATCCCTATTTACTCATTGTGTGAGCCCTTGAGGTAATTTATAATTTACCTCATTTTGTGCCCTACGTTATTTCTGACTATGTTCTCAAAGTGAAAGATCGATATTGCTACTTTAACATGTTATCGGCGGTCATGAATAGATATAGCCTTATGGGACGTGTCTAAGAAAGTAGTTGTTCTGAAATGGAGAGAAACATGAGTGCGAAGGAAGACTATTATTGTTTTACATCTATCACATGTATTTACTGGTCGACCAATTATATTGCGTTATGTGGTTGTGGATATAATTATAAATATATGGTGTTGTGAGAATAGTCAAGTATAATCTTTAAGGGATAGATATACTTGGATTGATGTAACAAAATAAGTTTGAGGCACTGTGAGGATATCGATTATTTATTTCTTTTCAAGGTTGTAGCCATTATGTCATCCCTAACAAGTGCATAATTTGAGCTCCCAAGTGCAGGTGTACTTACTGGTTGCACAGCTTACTTGCCAGTATGAATTGTTTTGTAAAGTTAATGAATGTTGAATGCATTATATTCTTGATAAAACATTATCAAGCTCATCATGTCTGAGTGGGAGATGATGTACTTAATGAGTACGTCCATGATGGGGTGTGATTGGAATGCACTGTTTCGTCTTGATATCTTACGATGGAAAGACACCTTTTGAAAGTGTATGAAGGAAGTTGTATAAAAGTTTTCTGAAGATAACCATTGGCACGGTTGGCAGAACGTACGCTCAGAAATTCTCCATTTCTTGTCCTCTTTCCATCAAAGAAAAAGGAAGGCGTTCCATTCCTCCTTTACAAGAACAATTTGCATTTATGTTGTGAAAATTGGACGTTTTCCTTGTGATTACATTCAGACGAACGTGAGGTAGTATTATTCGTGATTCATCCGCAATTCAACGATCGTTCCGGGGTGAATTGTTGATTGCGCATAAGAAATGGGTAAGTCGTCTTCCACGACTTTCTTCCAACATATAGTATTTAGTCATTGTCGTTGATTTGGGTGGTTGACGGTCGATAGTGAATGGAACAAAGCATGCTCACAAAAGGCATTAGACTTACTTGATATCTTATGAAAGTGTCCAAGCAAGCAGAATATCACGCCCTAAACCTCGAGCATGTGCCCATCCCTTGGTGGTTGATAAAATTTGCGACGTCTCAGGATGCGTCGCCGATCCATTCATTTTAATGCACATGTAGAAGCGAAACAATACCCCTGACAACAACTAACACGGGATAGAAAAACAAGAAATATATTCACAACTAAAATAGTTTTATAAATACTCCAGTTTATATACAACACTAGTCTATAGACAAAAGTCTACAAAAGATCGGCTCTCAAAAGCACCATTCACCGATCCTTCGGTCTCCATAGGCTCTGGGGGCTTCAGGTCCTCCACAGCACCATCAGGAGGGTCAGCTTGTCACGCCCTAAACCTCGAGTGCGCACACATCCCTCGGTGGTCGATAAAATATGCGACGTTTCCAGGACACGTTGCCAACCCAATCGATTATGCACATGCAGAATCGAATTAACTAATCCCCTGACAACAACATACATGAGATAGAATTGCAGGACAACCAAATAAACAATCTAGTTTACACACAGAGGCCAACTCTAAGGTCTAAGTACAGGAGGTCTATCTCCAAATAGAACTACTGAGCCACCCATGCTTCTGACCCTTCCGTCTCAAGCTCCGAGTTCTTCACACTAGAGACTTGAAAATGGTAACCCACGACGAAGTGAGATATAAATCTCAACGAATTCACTCCTTAAACCCCGATTAGGAAGATAATACACTTAGAGGTAGCTTACACATACACCCAATGAGACTTACCCCGCTTCAGTTCCATCCTGCACATTAGTATAGTTCTTAAAACATATGCACATACTCAATGCACTCATCGATTGGAACATCTCATTATCAAACAATCACACACATGAGTCTCGATTATAAAGCCAAATCGTAATGACATATTCCATTCCGTGTCACACAATTTCATCCCATAATCAGGCGCGGGTAACTCATATAAGTTGTTCAATCCACACCCGATATTCACTCTCAATATTCCAATTCCCAATTCAAACTCAATACTCACTACCAAGCTCAAGGTTCTAAAGGTGTCTCTTCCCCACGAAGTTCCAGCATCGTGTGGTGCTTAGTCCTTGACCACAATCAACAATAGCTCGAGGTACTAGAGGTGGCTCCCACGAAGTCACACCGTCGTGTAGTACTTAGTTTTCGACTATCATAAGCAATAGCTCAAGGTACTAGAGGTGGCTCCCACAAAGTCACGTTGTCATGTAGCACTCAATTCTTGGCCACAAAAAGCACTGGTATAAGGTTCTAGAAGTAACTCACATAAAGTCTCGCTATCGTGTAGCACTTAGTTCTTGACTATGTATGATAGAAATACAAGGCTTCTAGAGGTGGCTCCCATGTGACTCAAGTCACCCTGTAGCACTTAGACTTTAACTACATTAAGCAACGATACAAGGTACTAGAGGTGGCTCACACGAGGATTCATTATTGTGTAGCACTTAGTTCTTTACCGGCTCATAACCCATTGGATTTCCTCAACACAACATATATCACCTCATCTTTCAATAGTCATCTTGCCCTGATTATAAACGAACACACGATCAATCAACCACGACCAAGGCCATTGTGCTTAGCACTTGAATGCCTTAATTAAGGTAACGAACTTGGTCTATTTTCTTCATACTAAAAACACTCAGTAAAATAATCATGTGTGGGTACACGGTTAGCTTGAACAAGAAAATTGATATCCTTCTTTTTCAAAAATTCCCCTATTTTATATAGTACTTAAAAACATTTTTGGCATAAAAAACTGACACCTGTTTTTTTCTAATTAACTACCAAAATTTCACAATTTTGGAATAAATAACCAAAATTCCAATCATAACTCAATTTGCACAAATTAACATTCAATTGTATAAACTAAGCACATTACTACAATCAGCATGAAATTCCAGTCACTAGCTATCCCTGTATAATTTTTGGAAAATATTAAATAATTAAATAAATACAACAAATAATTAAATAAATACCAATAAATCCAATAAATGCAAACTTAGGCCGAAAATGCTAATCTAACCACCTAAACAGGCCTAAAATTTTTTCGAACCTATCTAGATAAATAGCACAACTTATCTA